>NC_142706.1:31607465-31910496 GCF_055471065.1 Atractosteus spatula | reverse complement strand
AGTAATCACGAGGTGATTCGTTATGGCTATTAGAAAATTAATCGATCAGCGACGCACACACATGGATTCAATAAACGAAATACTGTACATTTATTAATACATAAATTGTGCATATAAAACATGTAAAAGTCTGCCTGGATACAAATGGCAAATATTACTGTGAGGGTTATCAAAGTGCAAGGTATATAGTCATGAAGAGATGCAGAACACACAGAGATACAAACAAAGAATATACTTCAGTATACAGTATATACTATCGTTCATCAGTCTACATTAGCTACTCAAAAGTAAATACATTACTCATATGAATTGAATTGATATCAACTTGTGTTGAGGTAACAATTGAATCATCGAGATGCAATGTAGAACATTGGGTTTACTTATCCAGATATGGATTCGTATTTCCCGGCACGGACAACAAAGACCAGCTAGCAGCTGCGTCCAATCACTATGGTGTTCAATAGGCGTCGTCCTGGCATCCTCTGGCTCCTGGCCAACCAGTCGGGGTGCAGCTCGGAGTCAGACGAATTAGGAGAAGAGATTTCTGCAGTGGTGATGCGCCCGACAGTGTCAGTCCGGCTGACTAGGAGAAAGTCTCTATACACAAAGGGTGACCCTGGGTCAGAGCAAGTCACTCTTTAGAGGGAAGAAACTTGGTTTGCTTCTGGTGTAGTGCCTCTGAATAAAAACTTATTCAGGTTGTCGACAACAGTCAAAACGTATACTCTGGTGATCAAGCAAAGCGTCCAAGTTGGCATTGGCTAGAGATTTTCGTATGGGCATTCCCCGGGCCGACACTTTGCTGAAACAAGATTCCAGTCCCTATACAGACAATACTGGCCATCACGTGATTGTCTAAGGGTGTGAATATGGCCAGAGAAGCAAAGTTTCTGAGCTCTGCAGTGTCTTTTAAACCAGAATCAAGACAGGTGATGATTTGTTGAGAGTTTGGTGGGCACATGAGACCCACGTGGAGTTACCACGCCCTGCAGGTTCCTGATTGGTTGGTCAAGGTGAGAGATGAGTAACAATGACCTCTGATATCTAGGACCGCAGTCCAGATGTTCCCAAGAATCTCACAGACAGATAGGCACCAGAAATGGCCATTGATCATGATAGCCAAGCAAGGCTGGGCACATCCCCATTTGGAAGCTGTTCCTTATCTGAGAGAAAACACCTTAAATCAGAACTGCATGAATACCTTCATGAGAAAGAGAGATGGGGCCTTATTTAGGAAAGAACAGCAACACTTAATTCTGACTTATTAATAAGCATTGCCACTACACCGCTATTAATATGTTACCACCATAATGGATGTAGTTATATTCCATTTTATATACATTATAATATTTCATTAGAGGCACAATACAGATTAGTTGTTTAGATGGCATAACCTGAAAGTAGGAACAACATTGACAAAACACCTCCCCTGTTCATTTTGCAAACATAGCCTGGCAATAAAAACTGAGCAACACAAGAAGACCTGGCTGTCCAGATAGCCACTGCCAGCATGGAGAACCAAAGGCAGAGATGCACTTTTTGCTGCTCTGTGAGACAAACATTTCCCCCTAAAATCCAGAATTCCAGAATTACCGCACCAACTGGATTCAGAACACCTTCCAATCTACTGGGGGAGGAGTGAGGAAATTCAAAAGAGTTGGCAGCTCATTTTACAACCTGAGAAACAGACAGTGAGTCTCAATAATGTTTTACATGTTGTATGTTCAAGTTCAAGTTCAAGTTCAGTTTATTGTCATTATACTCATATACATGGTATATGGTATAACGAAATGCTATTTAGCTAGCTCTCAGACATAAGTAGTACAAAGAAAAAAACACAACAACAACAATACAATTGTGTAACAAAAGAAAGACAGAGACAACAGGCAGTGTGCAAAAAACAACAACAGACGATGTGCAAAAAACAACAACAGGCAATGTGCAAAACAACAAAAGGTAACAGGTTATGTGCAAAAATATGCATCAATAGAATGAAATAAAGGGATAGAAATTATGGGGAGTGAGCCTTTTACATGTATGGTAGAGGTAAATTTTCAATGTGTGTTTGGGTTTTTGGTAAGAAAGGAAGAAAGAAGGCACTGTGAGGTTCAGATCATAGGTGAGAGGTAAGGTGAGAGTGAGAGAGGCTGGGAGTTTAACAGTTTGATAGTGCGGGGGTAAAAACTGTCTCTGAGTCTGGTAGTCCGGGCCCGAATGCTCCGGTACCGTTTTCCAGATGGTAGCAGATCATAAAGTCTGTAGCTGGGGTGTGTGGGGTCTTTGATGATGCTTAGAGCTTTCCTCAAGCACCGTCTGTCATAAATGTCCTGGATAGATGGGAAGGTAACCCCAGTGATGGACTGGGCAGTTTTCACCACCTGCTGTAGGGCTTTGCGGTCAGCAGCACTGCAGTTGCCATACCACACCGTGATGCAGCCTGTCAGTGTGCTTTCTGTAGTGCATCTGTAAAAGTTAGTGAGGATCTGAGGACATATCTTAGCCTTCTTCAACCGTCTTAGGAAGTGCAGGCGCTGTTGCGCTTTCTTGATCAGACAGGTGGTGTTGAGAGACCATGTGAGGTCCTCGGTGATATGGACACCAAGGAATTTAAAGTTACTGACCCTTTCCACTTCAGTCCTGTTGATGTGAATAGGGGCATGTCCGGTTTGCAGTTTCCTGAAATCAACGATCAGCTCCTTGGTTTTGCTGATGTTGAGGGTGAGGTTGTTGTCATCACACCACGTTGTAAGGAGATTGACCTCCTCCCTGTAGGCCCTCTCATCATTGTCTGTGATCAGACCTACAACTGTGGTGTCATCAGCAAACTTGATGATGGAGTTGGTGTTGTGTTTGGCCTTACAGTCGTGGGTATAGAGGGAGTAGAGCAATGGACTTAGCACACACCCCTGGGGGACCCCAGTGTTCAGAGTTAATGTGCCAGGTTGTGGTTTCCAAGCCTGACAGCCTGAGGTCTGCCTGTCAGAAAGTCCCGAATCCAGTTGCAGAGGGTGGTGTTGAGACCCAGTGCACTGAGTTTCTTGACTAGTTTCTCTGGGATGATAGTGTTAAAAGCTGAGCTGAAGTCGATGAATAGTAGTCTTGTGTATGTGTTCTTTTTGTCCAGATGGGATAGGGCCATGTGTGTGGCAATGGAGATTGCGTCATCTGTGGATCTGTTGGACCGGTAGGCAAACTGGTACGGGTCCACTGTGTTTGGGATGGTGTCCTTAATGTGCTTCATGACCAGCCTCTCGAGCACTTCATGATGACAGGTGTTAGTGCCACTGGTCAGTAGTCATTAAGACATGTCACTGTGGTATTGGGATGATGGTGGCTGTCTTGAAGCAGTATGTAATTGTCCAGTGATATGTTTGTACTGAAAATGCCTCTAGATGTTGTCTTATTGTGTATGTTGTATCAACATTGCAATTCATCAGTCATGACAATAAAGCTTGTTGAATATGAATTTGATAGTTACTTCTTAACAGAAACCAGGGCATGAGCTAAGATAACACTAGGTATTATTTTTAGATTCCACAAAATGCTTTTGTAGAAAAAGTGCCTCCTATTTTCAATTTTAAATCTGCTTTGCCTTAGTTTCCACTTGCATCATCTGGTTCATGTTTCAGATGCTTCCTAAGGGATTGACTTGTCAATACCTCACATAATTTTTAATACTTGATTTAAATTCTTATAGTGTTCTCTCTTCATTACAAAAAGATTCAGGACATCCCTTTAAGACAAGATATGAACCTCTTCTTTGGATAAATTCCAGAATATCAAAGACGTCTTGTAACATTGTGACCAAAAGTGCAAACAAAATTCAAAATGAGGACTAAATAAATGTGAATAAGTACATTGCACAACATAACATACTACTCCTTGATGTAAAGCTTAAGCTCTAAGTGCTCTGTATATACTGATATTGTGCCTGTCTTTTTTCTTTCCCTGCTTTGCCCAGAAAATGAAAGTGATATGTCAACATCAACACCAATCAACAAATAACTTGAATAGGTATTTTCCTTAAACTCATTGTTTCTTATCTTAGATTTATAATGTTTGTGTTACCTGCATGTGGAACTTGGAACTTGTGTATATTAAATATGGTTTGTCAGGTGATTGTCCAATATTGACATTTTGTACTGACTGTAATTACCTCTGCTGCTTGTTACAGCTTTTTCTTCTACGTTTTAATAAAACTGGCAAATTTCACCAATTTAGTCATTAGTCCAGGTATACCACTAGGTCATTGATTTGAATTATAAATATACATTTATTGATACATACACCTTTTCCTAAAGGGCCAGCTAATGGTTTGAAACATAGTGTACAAAAACATTCAATAAAAAATACAAAAAGAATAATACATCTCGTGTACTCACTGTATCCAAGTTTGATTGAGGCATTTACTGAATTTGTAACATGGTTTCTCTAAACTCAGATTCTAAAATATTTGAAATATATAAAAATTAAATCAAGAGAATTCAAAAGGCAATATAGTTAAGTAAGATTTTGACTTTAAATGACCTACTTCATATTCTAAACCCATTTAAATGCTGTTTCTATGTTATATATATAAATGTAGTTGTGAATGCCTTATTTGTTAACATAAATTATTTCACAGAGGAATGGACAGGATTAAACAAATGGATCTGATGAATCCTAACAGAAATTAGAACATATTTTATTAAAGTTTGCTTTTAAGTTTTTAGACTGCACAGATTGTTGTACATTTACCTGTCAGTTCCATTAATATTTAATACTTAAAAGACGATTCATACTTTATTCATTGTTCACAGAAAGCTTTATGCATTGTTTGCACAAATTGTTAAATACAGAAACTGATGACCTAGAATGTAGAAGTATATTGGTTGTGACAGCTGTGACTAAAGCAAAAGAAATCATCATTTTGTGACCAGTGTAAAGAATAATTCATGTGACACTGAGATTTAAATTAAAAGTATAATAACCTTTTATGATTCTAAGATAAATACCTCAACGGTTTTATTTAATATGGTTTTAGAAGCTCAGTTATTTTCAGATATTTAAATATTCAAAAAATAAAATTGTTCCCCTGTAATGCCAAAAATATCAATGTAAAGTAACACCATATTTTGTATGGAAATCTCTCAAAACATCATCAGAAATGCAAATTAGAGCTAACAAAAACATTTCACATTAATGTGTGAAATTATTGTGCATCATAATTTGTATTAAAGATGTAACATATCTGACATTACACTGAGAAGAATGTATTGTTGAGTTCAGTATGTCCAGATCTGAGGCACAGCAAACACTCATACCAAGGATCAAGTAGGTGGGAAGCAGAACACGTACAATATACAAACTCCAAAGTCCCCTGTGTAAACTGTGTATTACAGCATGTTAATCATCAGTCATTAAAAAGTTGGTATATTTTATGAAAGCAAGATTGCTTAGTTGGGCAAAAGTACACAACCTACCTTTATCATAAATATTTTAATTATGCAGAAATATTTTATGCATCAAAGCCTTTACCGAAGATATTACTAACAGTAATAATAATTAATGAATTTGGACAAGCTGTAAATTCAAAGTATTACGCTGGTCCAGATTCTTTCTAACTGTCATTTTAAACGAAAAGACTTTTAATTTTTTCTTTGAAAAACACCACAGCATTTCGTTGATCTAACTAACGAGGACAGGACAATAGCTAGCCAATATGATAAAGGACTAAATGACTTTTTTTGTTCATTTCTTTAGCACATTTGTACAAGCACGTTGAAACTGTCCAAGCCCTACTTTGTCAGGCATTTTCTTTTACTATAACGGACATTAAAACTCCCTTGCTTTTAACAGAGTGTTTCATAATATCTAAAAATGAAAATTATTTAAACTGCGACACTTATCATTCAACCAGAGCTCAGAATATCACAAGGATCCTCAAGAGCACAACAAAGACTGTATTAAAAGATACTTCTATCAGATACATGAGAATCCAAGCTTTTTTATCTACGCTTTCTTATCTACGCTAAGAAGTAGTCTTTAAAATTTATCACACAGTAAAAAGTCAAATTTCTGGGGTGTCCGTACACCAGAGATTATGGTAACATTTCAGAAGGGTGTCAGCCAGTCAGATTCCAGGACCGGAATTATCTGTTTTATGATCGAGAATATAATATGTAATCACGTATCTAAAGAAATTAATAATGATATTAATTAAAGGATCTAAATATCAAAATCTATGTATCTATATAGCTGGTAGTATACAGTAACTGTATTTCACTTTCTTTGTAAACACGTTTTGTGTGGATTCTGTTTTTTGGTCTGTTATGGTCTGTAGCTCAAATCCTGCTTAACTAAAAATAAGACACAAAAAGAGTATTATTGGACAATGTTGTGAGGCTCTGGCGGAATTTCTCTGTAAACTGAAGAGTTATAGAGGAGACAGGTTGTGTATCGCTTCTTTTGACACTTGTAAAAAAACATTCCAATGTTAATACGACATGGAAGATAATGTGGTGTATTGGTCGTTAGTGAAAATATTTAATAATTTAAATTCTTTACTGTTAGTAATCTGTTATTACTAATCAATTATATTAAATTTAGCACTGTAATAAATTGTGCTAATAATAAATTATGTTCTACTCTGAGAATGTAGGGGGGAGGAAGAATGCCCATGGTCTTTTCACTGATAAACTTGTGTCAAGCTGTCAACAAAAACAAGCTGTCAAAAAAAAGTTTTGTTTTTTTTTTAAAGTCAATTGTGTGTCCATAATATTGCTATTTTGCTATTGCAAATTCCTTCTGGCTTTCCGGAGCTCTACTTATTATTTTACAAGAGAATGCACCTGACAAGCTGGACAGTATGCTTCTCAAAGTGCTTTACAGGATAACAACAACAATAACAACAATAATTTACAAGTTCTGGGAGGAAAAATATGTTCTATATTAATAATAATAATAATAATACAAAACTTTATTTTATATAGCGCCTTTAAAGGTGGCTCCTCAAAGCGCTTTACAGGATAACAACTGATGAAACAACAGTGGCTGGGGGTTGAAAATACCTGTGAAACCGGTTTGTTCACAAACAATGTACTGTAGACACAGAGACTCAGTAGCAATAGCAATTATTGTAGCAATAGCTGAGCTAAGAATAGGAATGTTCCTGCTGCTTTACAGAAGATATTACTAATAGTATTAATAATGAATGACCTTGGACAAGCTGTAAACTCAAAGTATTACGCTGGTCCACATTATTTGTAACCATCATTTTAAATGAAAAGAGTTTATTTTTTTCATCGACAAAAAGTAACACCACAGCATTTTGTTGATCTAACTAACAAGGATGGGACATTAGTTAGCCAATATGATAAAGGAATAACTTACTTTTTTGTTTATTTCTTTAGCACATTTATTTGAACATTTCCATCGATTGTACAAGCACTGAAAAACTGTTCAATCCCTAGTTCGTTAGGCATTTTCTTTTACTATAATATATATAAAAACTTCCTTGCTTTTAACAGAGCATTTCATAATTTCTAACAACGAAAATGATTTAAACTGCGACACTTATCATTCAACGAGAGCTCAAAATATCACAAGGATCCTCAAGAGATCAACAAAGACAACAGAAAAAAAGATATGTGTATAAGATACTGTACATGGGAATCCAAGCTTTTTTATCTACGCTAAGAAGTAGTCTTTAAAATTTCTTCATCACACAGTGAAGACACAAGACAAGCCCGCCAGCCCGAGAGAGAGCGAGAGAAACAGGGGTGCGGAACCAGGGAACTATTTACATGGAAAACGGGCGATCTCCACAGACTGTCCACCCATTTCACTGTTACCTGGATACCTCTTTATTTAGAACTCACTCTCCCCCCTGCCTGTCTGACTTCTTTTAATCCTTCTGTGCCTGGATTGCAGCGGGTAAGATGTTTTTCCAAGAAAAAAAGAGAAATAAAAAAAAGAGAAATTTCACCAGAGCCTCTTCTCTTCTTGTGTCCAATTTTTAGTTTAGAAGGATTCAAGCAGGATTTTAGATGAAAGGCAGCGACCTTAATCAAGCCCAAATCATAATTGAACCCATTTAGAGCCTACATTACATTTTAGCGTTTCATTCTGAGCAGAAAACCCTCACACCTGAAGAAGGGTTGCGTTTTCTCTCTTCTCTTTTAAGCATGTGTACAATGCTGTAATACAGTTTAAAATAATTAAAGTTTAAACAGTATCAACTAAACTCCATTAATATAAGTATTGAGTGGTATTAAATAAATACAGCTTTATAGTATAGATTACACTTTTCTAAAATGTATTTAAAAAATAAAAACGATTACAATCTAATCCTTCCACGTTTGATCCCAAAATCCCAAGAAAAATAAATCTAAACGGGGAAAAAGCTATGCTGAAAGTTTATTAAGATACTTAGAAGACAAAGATAACAATTTATGTAGCATTTGTCTAATTGTGAATCAAAAAATACATTTAATTAAACACGTTTGCGATTTAAATCAAAATGGGGGTAACGGGGACTCTCTCTCTTATTATCAACACTAGTTCAATTGTGGCTCTTCTCAGAAACTGTAGTTCGGCATTCAGGTAGATTGCCAGGCGAAATAAAAACAGGTTTCGATAGTTAATAACCACTTTTTATGCGCGGAACACGAGTAATTTTTCTTCCTCATGATCAGTTTGAAAATATGTGTATGCTGTAAGGTTTTTACTTCCTAATTAAACTTTTAAAATATGCGTTTCAAATAGAAGCAGCTTTTGCTGTTGTCTTCCTGCTATGTAGAACAGATCAGCAGGTCTTTTTTCCCCAATCAGAGGGGTGTCAGATGGTGTCAGCCAATCACCATTCTGAAGCCGTACCGTAATCTCTGGTATAGGGACACCCCAGAATTCTGTTGCATTTTCATTTTAGGAAATTATGAAACGCTCGGTTAAAAGCAAGGGAGATTGTCCGTTATAGTGGACATAAAAACAAGAGTTTGCTGCGGCATTATTGGAAACCCAATTTTAACACAAATCACCGGCATTATATCCTAGAAGACACAGACCGGCGCCAGTGGGAGTGTAAAAGAAAATGCAGATGAACTAGGGATTAGAAAGTTTCCAAGTGCTTGTACAATCAATGGAAATGTTTCATAAAACTTTGATGCTTAAAATGTTTAGGGAGAAATGGAAGACTGGTGTGTATTTTTTCTTTAAACTACCAAGACCAGCCATATACAGTACAGTTTACATACAGTAATATGTAATAGGTTTATTCCATGCTGAAAAAAAGAAGAAAGTAATATGTTTACTACATACAGTAATATGTTTATGTTCCTAAATTAATATCATTTATGACCTTCAGATGTGTTATGCTCCTCTTCTTTTTATGCTCAGCTACTAAAATTTAATGGTGAAATTTCATATAAATATTCAATTCTAAGCGGATTAAAATGTGCACAGTAAAGTGATTAAATGATTAAATCTTTTCACTACCGACCAATGCACCACGAGTGCCCCTGTTGGTCCTTTTGGCCAGCCAATCACTTACTGCGGTGGCTTGTGGGTAGTTGCGTGCGGTACGGGTTTGTATTGTACATTTTGAATGGCTGCATCTGTAGATAACACTTTATTGATCCCGAAGGGAAATTGATGTGAATATGTGAAATATGAGGGATTCAATGTCGTAAGAAATTCAGTGAAACAGGTAATGCAGTAATATGAGTCCCACTTTACCTCACCATTGTGTTCCTAAGCATGAATATATATTTGCAGATTTAATACATATTTTAAAGTTGAAGTGCAGAATTAGCTACAAATGATTCAACAAAACAGTAAAAATTGTGGGATCAAGAGGTAAATTAATTATTAATGTCCTAACAATAGTGATATCAACAATGAAATATGTCATGCACTTAGTTTGGTATATTGTAACCTACAGGTACATGCATTTTATCATCTTAGTTAACTCCAAATGAACAAATGTGGTGTATCTCTAATGAATTTGATATATTTAGTTTGTTGCCCTGATTTTCAGAAACAATACATTTTGCAACTGCTGTGAGGGGCATCAGAATTACCATAGTAGGGGAACACGTATGTCAGAATACTATATGCCAAGTTCTTGGCAGATCCCTGTAAGGTTCTGTGCCCAAGTTGTTTTGTCAAATAATGACACTCCCAGCTTTCATGAAATTAATTTTGTTTTGCAAGTACAGTAACAACCTTGGGTTCACAGTTGGCTTCCATCCAGATATTTTACCATGAAAACCCATCAATCACCCTTTTAATACATACACCAGTTTGTTATGCCACAGATAACTGGGTTCAAAGTTGTAATATACTGTCCGTTGAACTGTGCATCACTGGTATTGATCATCCTCATCACAGTCAATAAAAAGCAGAATTTGTCTAACAGTTTCTTGAGTCACTACCAGTCCATTTTGAATACGCTTAAGTATCAGTTTTTGTCTGTACAATTTGCAGGTAGTTTGTTTTTCCTGCAGCAAGAATAAAGCCACATCCAACTAGCAAATTCTTCAAAAACACTATTTTAATTAGCAAAATTTCATAGACAATGTCTGGTCCAAGAAAATAATTAAACATTTTTTTAATGAAAGCATTTACTTTGGTCACCATTTTCTTGTATTTTATCAAATGTAGCTGTTTGCCATGTGGTTTTAATCCATACTCTTTGCTACACAGAAGCAGAGTTTATGCAGGCACTGAACTTCACAATAATAACAAATAATATCCACTCTACCTGCAACATTATGAACTAAGCCATTATACAATTCCTTTCCTTCAATATCAGATTGTACTCCTGATGAAGTATTTTGATTTAAATACTTTCCTAACTGCCCCAAAACAGGTGAGAAATTGTAACATTTACTACCACCTATCTGTGAGGGGCTGGATGTTCAGCACTTTTGATGATCAAAAATAAGCACCCCAGCAGACTTGAAGTTGAAATTGACTTGCATTGTGCCAAGAGACTGATGAGGCAAATGTGCAGATTCAGATATCACATTGAAAACATTTGAGGCAAAATCTTACAGTAAATAAATTAAGTTCAAATGTGAATATTAAACATACTACCTGTTAACTATTTCTTTTAAAAAAAAAATTGTTTCATTCATGTAAGATTCAGTTCACAAATAGAATGAGTTTTGCCTCGCCCATGGTCTAAAACAGGAGTTACAAGTGTGTACCAGTAGTACATGTCTTAGTGCTGTATCTTATTTTAGAAGGCAAATGATATTATTTAAAAATGCCACCTCCATATGTGTCCATGCTACCCCAAATATAAAATCCTTGCTACGCCACGTCTGGGCACGGGAGTGCTGCTGGAAGGTGTTGACGGAAACACCTGATCATTAGCTCAAAAGATCTCAGTGCTTTGTGTATATTCTAATGGCAGTGGGGGCAGGGTGTGTGGGAACAGGTTTGGTTGAAATTGCATTGGAGATCTATGTTCTTCACACCTGAAACAGGTTTATTTCATGAAAATGATTTAGATTAATTAAAGTTTAATATATATTCATGGAATAATTTGTCTTACATATTGTTATGAAAATGGTGAAAATCAGGAATTGACCGAGCGGTTTAGTCAATAAGTGAAATAATTATTCATAACCTTTGATTTGTAAGTGATTTCTAGCAACATACCCGAGCGGTTGATGTAATTGGAGGCATGTGAATTATTTGTTCTCTGGCACAGCTTTGTTTGAAGGAGTAATAATTCAGGCACACTTGGTTAAAAGAAATATTTATCACAATGACAGGACAAAAACAACACTACACACAACAAAACATACAACACACAAGTTACTCCATGTACAGTATTTACAAACAAGGCATTTCAGAGGCCTAACATTCTGGTCACCCAGAAAACCCCAAACTTCTACTATGCATTAAAATCTTAATATGCCTAAAGAGGCCACACAAGAGATAAGCTGCCCTCTAACTAAATACAGATGCAGCCATTCAAAATGCGCGGGCGATACCGCATTATTTTCCGGTACGCTGTACGCAGTCTACCGCGAGTTACCGGTAACTACCGCGAGTTACCGTAAATTCTCCTATAATACCGCAAGCAAAATAATAGTATCCAGAATTTCCGCAAGGTGGAGCTAATAAAGCTCAACCTCTCATGTTTGAGCTGTCGCCATCAAAGTCTTTAACGAAGATATTACTAATAGTATTAATAATGAATGACCTTGGACAAGCTGTAAGTGTAAACTCAAAGTATTGCCCTGGTCCACATTCTTTTTTTCATTGACCGTCTTTGTAAAAGTAACACCACAGCATTTCGCAATCACGCATTTGTTTCCAATCATGCAAAGTACAGTAATTTTTGAGAATCGATTCACCATGCCTTTCACATGCTCATAAAAGAGATTGATTTAGGAACATAAACATATTACTGTATGCAAACTGTACTGTATACAGTATGTATATGTATATTTAATGTCTTAACTGTGCCCGTTTAAGTATTGAATATTTATATGGAATTTTACCACTGAAGGGAAATCTTAGTGCCTGAGCATAAAAAGAATAGGAGCATACTGCAACGCGTGTGAAGGCCATAAACGATATTAATTTTGGAACTTAAACATACAGTATATGGCTGGTCTCGGTACTTTAAAGAAAACATATACGAAACATGGTTTCATTATGACCAGAATCGGTCTTGAGATATTTTGAACTTGATTTACAGTATTTGAGAGGTATGTCTTGACACCGATACTACGTAAATACTGCTCACATATATGTTTCTAGGTTTATATTATGCATTTCATACGGTCAAATTACTTTTGAGCAACTGATAAGAAGCGCGAAACGGTATGCCCAGGGCGTTTTAGTTTTCGTTTTGTTTTAATGCAGTGTGGGGACTCTGCTTTAACTATATCGCCGTGGATTGATTAGAGATATCAAGTACATACAAGTCATTTTTTAAATGTTGTAGTTCGTCTTGTAAAAATGTTACGAGAACATCATCTGTCAACAATTACACAGGTTCTGTTTCCATATTGCGGATTTTTGTTACGTAATATTATTTTCTAATTTCACATTGTAAATATATGATTTGGGCAAACAGAGCTGCAAAGAAGTACATTGTGGGTTGTAGTTTTTTTTTGCAGTTTTATCTAGAACAAGCGATGCTTAAACCTTTGTCTGATTCTTGTGAAACTATCCACACGACAGTTACCTAAGTAGGAGTTGACTTCAGTGATGTCACTGATGGGATGTTTCTAAAAATCCATCCTCTGTAAAACGTCTTCTCTAGTTGTCCTGCATATGTATTCGCTAATGAAGCTGTGTGTTCTGAGCCTGGTTCTCTACATTTCTGTATGAACCAGCTTAGAGGGCTAAAGCCAGCTTGTGTTTAAATTGAGTGTAAGGTAATTTATGCTTCTAAAGTCATGGTCAGTATTTATTATTGTACTGTGCTGTAAACATGTTCTGTGCCTAATTACATTATTTTATAGCTTTATCAAATCTGTACATTGTCTGTCGATAATGTTTCTGTAGTGCTTTTTCAGCCCTCAGCATGTGACCACGCTGGTGGCGCTGTGTGTTAGTTTCCTGACTCCCATGTCACATGGTCTGTGATTGAATCCCATGGAACTATGACTTTATTTTTTAACAAACATTTCTTTGAAAAAATGAAACGTTTCCCTTGGTCAGAGATTAAATAAAACCTCACTCGCACCAAACAAATTTATATTTCTAAATATCACAACATGATCGGATTTAAGTCTTTTAAATAACAATGAATAGTCACCTCTGCGTTACAAAATAAACATTTATATTGATTTGAATCGCATTTTGATTTAAATCGTAAACGCGTGTTTAAATATATGTGTTTAAAGGCGATATACTGTATAAAAGCGCTGATTCTTATGGAATGTGTTCCACCGGGGATTCAAAAAATTTATTTTTTTTAATCGCGTATCTAAGGAAAATAGCAGTATAACTTTGTTGATGCACATCATTATACAGTATCTCATTAGAAAATAATATTACGTAACCAAAATCCGCAATATGGAAACAGAACCTGTGTAATTGTTGACAGATGATGTACTCATTTTTTACATTTTTACAAGACGAACTACAACATTTAAAAAATGACTTGTATGTACTTGATATCTCTAATCAATCCATGGCAATATAGTTAAAGCAGAGTCCCCGCACTGCATTAAAACAAAACAAAACTAAAACGCCCTGGGCATACCGTTTCGCGCTTCTTATCAGTTGCTCAAAAGTAATTTGACCGTATGAAATGCATAATATAAACCTAGAAACATATACGTGAGCAGTATTTACGTAGTATCGATGTCAAGACATACCTCTCAAATACTGTAAATCAAGTTCAAAATATCTCAAGACCGATTCTGGTCAAAATGAAACCATGTTTTGTGTATGTTTTCTTTAAAGTACCGAGACCAGCCATATACTGTATGTTTAAGTACCAAAATTAATATCGTTTATGGCCTTCACACATTTCCCTTCAGTGGTAAAATTCCATATAAATATTCAATACTACAACGGGCACAGTAAAGACGTTTACTGTAAATCTTTCTACGACAGACCAACGGACCACGAGTGCCCCTGTCGGTCAACCAATCACGTACTGCGGTACCGCGCGTCATCGTGCGTCACAATGCGCGACACTGTAGCCAATTACCTCCGGTACGTGTCTGTACCGCTCACTTTGAATGGCTGCATCTGTACAATGCAACCTGCAGTTCTCTCTCTGTACCCTGGATGCCACATTAAATGAGAGTTTATATCAGCTATTTATAAAAATGCACCCTAAGCAGGAAAGACGTTTCTAACTGAGGTATCTTTTACCCAGGAAATCCATTCCCAAACAACACAGGATAGCATGCTCTTTCTAACAAGTTTCAAATACTTAGCTCCAGTCAGGTTTGATTTGGACGATCATGAAGCAGGGGCTGTTGCCTGGCACAAACTTCAGGTCCCAACCCCTGTGGACTTCTCTCTCTTCTCCCTGCTTCTCCTTGTTTCTTAGTCCCCCTTGTCCTCTTCCCTGCGGAATGTGTGTGCCTGTACTGCTCCTTGACAATCATTCATTTACAACATACCTAGGAATACTAAGGCAAACATTATAACTTTTTCTGCTCAAGGCACCACCCAGACCTCAGCAACATCTTCTCTGCTTTAAAGTTAGAAGAGTTTACTCTTCCTAGTATCACAAACTTTATCTGAAATCTAAGAGACACTTCTCAGTCACCTAAGGCTGTTACATTGTTACTTAAATTAGCATTAAGACAAGATATCAATTATTTTAGTGCATATGTTAACCTGAAAACACATACTGCTATATGACTATACAATAAGCTATTTTTTAATATATCCAGCTGAGTATTCTCACTTTGTGAAACAGTCCCAGGGTGTCACATTTGCTACAGTAGCTATACACTTGCAGTTTTTTTAGAGAAACACACAAAAGGACAGCATGTAATGAATCAAAAATAATTTGTTGTAATTACTGTGGCATTGTTGTAGTAAACGTGTGGTTTGCTTAAAGAAAAACCTTTATGTAGTACAGACTTGTATATCTCCAATGTAACTTACAGTATGTGAGAGTAAGTCATTCTTTGAAATGTATTCACTATTGGCCACTTTTTTATTTGTACATGTTTATTTGCTTTTAAATATGATATGTTTTTAAAGCCACTATGTATAATATTAACAAACAAAAAATAAATAGAATTATATGTTTTCTAATCTCTAATTGTTTATGATTAACTATTAAAAGCTAAATCTGAACATCTCATTACACCATATTATATGCTCTTTGTGTATAATTGTATAATTGTTTGTTCAAATAAATCTAACAAGCTGGGCAAGACCTAACTTTTCTAAATCCATTTTTACTGTTCCTTAGAATTTTATTTATTTATTTCCTTATAGGTGATCCTCTAATTCAGTTCCAATAATTGCTTCCGTAAGTTTGACTCATTAGTATATAGTTGAATCAGTTTTCTCACCTTTTTTACAGAGTAAGCAAATTAGCAAATTTCATGATCTATGTGTACTAACCATTTTAAACAAATGTTTGAAGACTTGCATCAATAGTTTAATAATAGCATTACTTGTTTGATTGTGTTTAAGTGTTATGATCCCATCAGGCCATTAAAATTATTAATCTTGTTTTCCTTGTTCCCAAAACATTTTGTCTTATCTAGGCTATTATTATTTATTAACAAACTGTGTCCTTGTCCTGCCTGAGTCATGTTGTTAACTTCAACTAACTGACTGGGTTAGTGATCACCCAATTAAATTCCTTTAGTACATCAACTATTTCCCTTTCATTCACTAGAAGGTTCCTGGATATATTTTACTTCATTCTTAATGGTTCTTTCACTATTGTGCTAATCACTTCTTGTTAGTTTTATATTCTATACAATATTCGTTTCCTTTTCTCTCTTGGCCTTTCTAATACCCTTTTTCATCTGTGTTTATAATTAATTTTACTTCTTTTTAATTAATGGGATCCTGTTATTTTATAATATTTATAAAGCACTGCTTTTGCCTTTATATATTTTTAAATTGATTTATGGATCCAAGTAATGATTTGGGATTTTTAGGTTTTTTTAGCTTTTAATTTGCTAATTGTAGGGATGATGGTGCTTTAAGCAGGATCTCTTTTAATCTTTTGCCATCCATTTTTCATTGATTTCACATTTATCTTATAACATTTTGAAATCCTATAGTAAATCTTAAATCCCAGTCTATGTGAGAAAAATGTAGATTTCTCTGTAATGGAACAGCTGCAAGGGGTCCCTCAAGTGTATGTTTGCTGATCTGGTGTTTAGGAACTCTGAAGTATGTAAACCCTCAGGTTGAATGGAGACAGTATCCTGGTAATTGGTTGCCTGGGGGAAAAAAAAAGTTTAGTCTCAGTCTCTGTGGGACTAAGAGATTATATTTAAGGAGAAACACTGTTAAATATAATCCTGCAATAGGCTGATGTAAAATGTTTATATGGGAATATTTGATTTATGGTTACAGAAAGAATGGTTTATGGTTGTGGGTTGTTTACAAGTTATGGTATAATGTCATTACAGATTACCGTTTGGTAATCAACTGGTTTATGGTTACTACTTACAATACAATTAAAGTTAAAAAGTTAAAAACACATCTTTCACTGGACCTGTTCAGGGGTTAGCAGGCTCTGTTTTCTCTGTGTAATTCTTTGGGATTACATTCTGCCATAGCATTGAAGTCCTCTTATCAATGAATAAAATCCAACTGCAGATTAGCAAAAGCACAACAAATTAGCAAAGCTGGGAAAACACAATTAGCGGCCAATGAGTGGCAGGGTGGAAAGTGCTATGATTTTCATGTCAGTGATGTGTGGGGACTCTGTTAAACTCCCAAACAGAATACTTATTCTTTTACACAGAAAATGTTCATTATACATTTTTTTCATTATACGTTGTGAAAATCTACAGTAGTTAACTTCTGTATTTGGTGATTTGCTAACACTACCTTTAGAATGTTTTTTTATCCCTATATATTCAGAGGATCTTGAGTCCTCTAGTTTTATTTTCTGGGCATACTCTTTTTTTTAAATATACCAATACACCCCCCCCCCCACCACCTGTTTTTTTCCCATCTTTCTGCAACATCATTTTCAGTGAGTCATGTTTTTGGAATTCCAATAACATTATAATTGTCTGCTAATGTGGCACTTTCTATCTCATAATTTATTTCTAATAAAATTGATTCATGCGAGCTATGAATGAGATTTATCAATCTCCTCTTAGAATCAGTGTCAGGAAGTAATTCAAAACGTGTGAGGGTGAATAGTGAAAATTTTAGAAGTAAAAATGTATGTGGTACAAATACATTTATTAGAATTTCCTCATTCTGATTGCTGCTACACTGAAATGTTTTGCTGTCCAAGTGAAGAGGCCAAAGAAGAACAAAACAATATGTATTTTTAGTATTTTTAATCCTTGATTGGATTTGACAAAATGAACACAACAGATATTTTTTGTTTAGCAAAAAACAAGGTAAATTTGTTAGATATTGTATATTTCTGACTGGAAGAAGTGGGCATTTATACCTAGTTTGGTAGATGTCTGGAAAGTTGCCCAACCATTTTGACAAAGCTGATCCCTAGACTCTTCAATACATAGATTTCCTCAATAAATGACTTAATGAGATCCTCTTCATTAAATAACAGTACACACAACCAAACAAGCTTGATTGAGAGTATTCCTCTCATTTGTAAACTTCTTATGTTCATAATTTCCCTTGTAGAATTTACACCTTGTGATAGGTCATTTTGATCTATCATCAAAATGTTTAATCTGTTTTCATGGAATATCTCACTAACAGTATACACTCATGTATACTTTTCTAGAATATTTGTATATAAAAACAGCAGCTGACCATCTGACTGTATACCTCTACTTTCTTCATTTAATGCATTTTTGTTTTTCTCATTTTCTGTAATACATTATCAAAATGGCACATTGTTTAGTCTTTCCAAGGTGCACACATACTTAATGGTTAGGTTAGGTTGAGCAGAATGGTTTTATGTGGTGAGAAAATGGCATATTAGCAATATTGTGAAACTATTAGTACGCTGGGCAAATGTTTGAGGTCAAATTCTTCCTCGAGGGGGGTACCTTACAGTTATAATTCAAACTGAATTAAAAACTACACATCCCAGTTAACATGGTGGTGCTTGTGATCCTTGCGTTTAACCAATACAACAGAGTGAAAAATCAGTTACATGATTTGAGCTGAGTTTTGAAAGCTTAACTTATCAGCAACAAAGTGAAATTTACACGATAGGCTACCTCAGACTGTCAGTTACATGACTGTGTATGTCGCTTAAGCCACTTCTATTTGGCTTTTTACTTATGGAGGGGGGAAGACGCCCCCCCCCCCCACTGGGTGCCTGACTTATCGCCATCTTTAACCGTTCTGTGTCCATATCACAGTAGGGAGAGACACGTATGAAAAAAAGTTAATCCCAGCTACAATACAAATATATATTTGTGGTAAGGGGGAGCAAAACATCAGTATTTACTGCTAGTAATTAGTGTAAGATTTATAACTGAAATCTGAGCCTAAATATAAAGTTAAAATCTCGAAAAACAAAGCAATGTAGGAAATGTAGAAAAAATATTTTTCTGCAACAGAAATACACATAGAAAATAATTCCTTTCTGACATTTAAAATCAGTTTCGATCAAGGTTTCCAAAACAATCAAGAAAAAGAGCATTTTCAGAGAGCAATTATGTTGTGTTTATGTAGAATAAGTGATTAGATTTATGAGAAATCTGATTTCTTATTCGTTTAAAAAGTGAAATTTCAGCTGCAAAAGATCGCACCAGAGACAGCACTATCCCCGCTTGTCATAGATGTTCAGGAAAGGGTGAATGAAAGAAGTAATGTCAAATGCAATAATTTGGTGATCAATAATAACAGTTGTAGGGCAAGAAACAAAAGATAGAGAAAACTTAAGCTTTTTAAGGCTAAAACTAAAAGTCAGTTCACAAATTAAGGCAAATGAAAATTTAGGATCTTGCTAGAGGTGTAAATAAATGTAAACATACAAAAAATGAGCAAAACATTTTAGAAATGGAGCAGGTGTTACTTTGAAATAAGCAAACAGAAAAAATACATAACTAGACATAATGCAGAAGAGGGATGCTGGAACACTTGCAAAAGCTTAGATATACAAAAAAATCACAGAAAGGTGTGTGTTATAAAAGAACATGCAGACATGAAACAGATTTGACAGAGAGTGAGGGGCTTGAATAATCAGGTGCATTTCTGGCAGGGAAAGTATGAAAATTTGATGGGATAGAGTCAGAAAATTAGCACACGTAAAAAACAGCAATTCTGTCAGAGATACTTATATGAATTAATAGCAAACATGGTTTCATGGAGGGCTTCCCAGATAGTTAGGCATTCGGGTAGATTGCCAGGTGAAAGGATTTGTAAATATATTTATTTAAAGCAACACATAAAATACATTTTTCCAAGAACGTTTAGCCTTTGTCACTAATGAAACCACTAAATTGTTTTAGTTAATCCAGCACTATAAAATAATTTATCCTCAGTGAGATGCTGTCATCTCATAGTGGGTTTCTAACACTGTGTATAGTTCCATCCACACAGTGCCTTTACTTCCATCCATTTTCTAATCTCTTTATCCAGTACAGAGGATTTGGATCCTATCCCAGCAAGCAATAGACACAAGGCAGAATAAACCCTGGACATAGAGCCAGTCCATCGCAGGACAGACATACAGACACAAACACACACACACCAGGGTCAGTTTTCCTGTAAGCCAATTAACCTGCCAGTATGTTTTGGACTGCGAGAGGAAATCATATCACACATATGGAGAAAACCCACGGAACCCAGAGAGAACATGCAAACTCTTCACACACAGGACAGCAGGAATTGAACCTACAGATGCAGCCATTCAAAACGAGCGGGGTATGCTGTGGTACAAAGCGGTGGGCGTGTCGCAATTAAAACGTCTTAATGCGTCATTTCGCGTCATACTGTGCTGTACCGTATTAAATTAGATTATGTTAATAGTATCAGGAATCACCTGGTAAAATCGCCAGGTGGAGCTAATAAAGTTTAACCTCTCATGTACAGCATTTGAGCTGTCACCAGAAAACACCTGGTTTCGAATCCCGATCACTGCTGAGGGACAACTTTTATCCAATTAAGAATTTAAGTTGTATACTGTACTCCTTAGACTTTTAATAATTTTAAACTGTGTATTACAGTATGTTAATGATTAAAAATTAAAAATATGGTATATTTTATAAAAGCAAGATTGCTCAGTTGGACAAAAGTGCACAACCTACAACCTTTATCATAAATATTTTAATTATGCAGAAATATTTTATGCATCAAAGTCTTTACCGAAAATATTACTAATAGTATTAATAATGAATGACCTTGGACAAGCTGTAAACTCAAAGTATTACCCTGGTCCACTTACTTTATAATCGTCTTTGTAAACGAAAAGACTATTTTTTCATTGACAAAAAATAACACCACAGAATTTCATTGATCCAATCACGTATTCATTTCCAACAAAGTAAGTTTTGAGAATCTCCGGTTCACCATGCCTTTCACATGCACATATAACAGTATTAGTTTAGGAACATAAATATATCATGTAAACTGTATATGGCTGGTATTGTTATTTTAAAGAACAAATACACACCAGTATTCCACTTTTTCCCTAAACATTTTAAGCATCAAAGTCTTACATGTGGTTATTTTGGAAACGTTTTTACTTGCTCCTTCTTTGTTCCTGCTTTGTCTAACGATGGTATCAAAAAGTAGTCTAAGTGGTGAGAAACCTGTGCTTAATGATAATTAAGGGACTTAGAAGCCAAAGAAAATTATTTATGTTGTTTAATTTTAAACACTAAGTTAAGAATGCAGACACAATTTGTGCCATTCACACTCCACGTTATAAAACGGCCAATGTAATACTGAGCTCTTCCTCCTCCCTCTCTCGGTGCTGCCTCCCCCTCTGACTGAGCGCAGTGGGTGGTATGCTATTTTCAGAATACTGAAAAACCCTATACTGATATAGCCCCTCAGGTGTGGCAAAAGCGGTCTTGGCTTTGTCTTCTTCGGCCAGCGGCACTTGCCAATATCCCTTCGTAAGATCAAGGGTACTGATGTATCAGGCGTTGCCTAATCGCTCGATTAGTTCATCAATACGGGCCATGGGGTATGCATCGAACAGCGAGATCTCATTTAACTGTTTGAAATTGTTACAAAATTGAATAGTTCCATCCAGCTTGTGGATCAGAACTATCGGGCTAGCCCACTCGCTATGGGATTCTTCTATTATTCCCATTTCTAGCATCTTTTCCACCTCTTCTTCAATCAATTTCCTTTTAGCTTCAGGTACTCGATACGGAGGTAGTCTTACCTTCTTCCCTGGTTCCGTGGTAATCTTATGTTGTATAAGATGGGTTCGACCAGGTGTCCGGGAAAAAACATCTTTGTTTTGGGACAGGAATTCTTGTAGTTCCTGTTTCTGAGCCTGAGCCAGGTCTCCCATGGCTACAGCTCCCGTTTCTTCTTCCAAAGGGTTAGGGGAGAAGTGGGTGAGCAGAACTTCGGTCCCATGCCATTTCTTCAATAAACTGATGTGGTAGATTTGATGCTGCCGTCTTCTGTTATGTTGCTTGACCTTATAGTTGACCGGTCCCACCTTTTCTGCCACCTCATAAGGACCCTGCCAGGAGGCCAAGAATTTACATTCTGGGGTCAGAACTAATACCAGGTTGAAATTATCTCGGAATAGCTCCCCTATTATAAACTTGTTTTTGTTGAGCCTGTGCTTTCTTCAGGTTTTCTTTCACAATGGAAACAATAACGTTTATTCTTTCTCTCATTTGTTCTACATGTTCGATGATGGTCTCTAAAGGTGAGGGTTGGTGTTCCCAAGATTCCTTGACCACGTCTAATAGGCCCCGTGGTTTCCGAGAGTATAGCAATTCAAATGGGGAAAATCTGGTTGAGGCCTGTGGCACTTCTTGTACCGCGAACATGAGAAACGGGAGCAGCTGATCCCAATTTTTCTTTCATAGCCTTCCTCAGCATGCTTTTCAGGGTCTTATTAAAACGTTCGA
Organism: Atractosteus spatula; assembly: GCF_055471065.1. Classification (NCBI taxonomy): domain Eukaryota; kingdom Metazoa; phylum Chordata; class Actinopteri; order Semionotiformes; family Lepisosteidae; genus Atractosteus; species Atractosteus spatula. The sequence continues at coordinate 31,887,841 of NC_142706.1, read as the reverse complement.
CTAGCCCATTGGTTTGAGGGTGATAGACCGAGGTTTGGATCTGATGTATTCCCAGTAGCTTACATAAGTCTCGCATGACTTTAGACATGAAAGGAGTTCCTTGATCAGTTAAGATTTCTTTAGGAATTCCGACCCGAGCAAACAGTTGTACTAGCTCTTAAGCTATATTTTTGGCGGTGGCAGCTTTCAACGGAATGGCTTCGGGGTACCTTGTAGCATAGTCCACTATCACTAAAATATACTGGTGACCTTTGGTGGTTCTGATAAGGGGCCCCACCAAATCCATCCCAATCCGTTCAAAGGGGGGTTTCAATAATTGAGAGGGGAATCAAAGGGTTTCTATAATAAGGTTGTGGAGCAGTTTTCTGACACTCCGGGCATTCCCGACAGTACTTCTCGATGGCCTTATAGATCCCTGGCCAAAAGAACCTAGAGAGTAGTCTCTCGGACGTCTTCTTTACCTCCAGGTGTCCGCCCAGGAGGCGGCTATGGGCCAACTTAAGGAGCTTCATCTGGTAGGCCCGGGGAATCAGGAGTTGTTCCACTTCTTCCTGTGCCTTCTGCTGCACCTGATAGAGGAGAATATTTTTTATCATGAAATATGGGTAACTCTATGTACTAGGATCAGTACACCACTTCCATAGATTTTCCTGACATGTCCCCACGCATGTTTCAAATTTCCGTCTTCTATTTTAGCCGTCCCAAACCTACCACAACGTTCTGGGGGCTCTAAGTCAGTTAAATCCATATTTATGAATTCATCTCCAAGTCCAGTTCCTCCTTCTTGTGGGTCCGTCTCATCAGTGACATCGTTAGGGGCGTCACCCCAGCCTTCCGGACAGGGAATTGGTCTTCGCTTAGCTGTTCGGACAGTGTTCCAAATTTGGAGGAAGTGGGGACAGTCTCGTCCCAGTACCACAGGGTAGGGCAACTGCTCAACCACTCTGACAGTTGGACAGTATGTCCCCTGTTCCGTAGAGATGCTAATTTCTACCTTGGCATCCCCGTGAATGCAAGTAATAGGTATCCGCTCTGTTCCCTGGATCTCCAGTTCTTCGGGAAGTATTGTAGGGGTCACCAGGGTTACAGTACTGCCAGAGTCCAATAAGGCCTCGACGGGTTCTCCCCCTATCTCGATTTTCATAAAGTGGGGATCCTCACAGGTTGGGACCCGTGCTGTAAGGTAATTACACTTGGCTTCATCTCTTGGGTCTACCTGCATGGGTTCAGACAGGTAGGGGCAATGCCTGGCTAAATGCCCTTCTTCATGACAATTAAAACATCGTCGGGTTTCTTTCCATGGTCGGGGTCTTGAGTCTGACCTTTCCCGAAGGGGTTTCTTAAACTGTATAGGTCCTCGATAATCACTGTACTTTATCGGCTGGTACTTCATTTCAGTTTCCAGACTCTTGGGGCTTCTTCTCTCCTCTTTTCGGAAGTCCCCCTTTTCCTCCCTAATCAAGGCCTCCGTGGCATGGTGTCTGTCCACTAAGTCCACTGCCTGATCTAGTGTCTGGGGATCCCCATCACTCACTTTCCTTTTCAGATGAACAGGCAGACTCTTTGTTCTTTGTCCGTACGTTTCCCAATTCCGTTCCGTAATCCATTGCCAGTATCCTTAAACGATCCAAATTTCCAAGTCCGTATGTCCACACCAATCCGCACCGTATCCAAGTCGTAATCTGTAAATCTTAGTCATACACCGTATGCCATAGTCCGTTATTCTTTATTTCTTTCCAGCACAATCCTAAACCTCTCCTTCCTCCAAAACGCATTCACCTGATCAGCTTCCGCGCTGGCTCACTGCTTCTGGGGCATTTATATTGTGTTTCCTGACGCAGCTCACCTGTGTCTCAGTGTTTCGCCGCATAGATCTTTTCCAACAGCGGGTCAGCTGGTTATCCTTGGCGGCCATCTTGCCTAGGTCTATATCGAGTATATCCAGTGTTTTGTTACGGAAATACCGGTTATAAATGACCCTTCCCCTGGTCGTCTTACACAATATACAAATGTGAATGAATGTACTGATACTTACATCGTCTTTAAAGAGGTACTGTATGTATCCCTACAAACACAGTCAACATATTTGGTAATACAAAAACAATAGACTGTGAACTCCAATACACAAACCATACTTCTAATCACACCTATCAGAACCCTCTCATCCAGTTCTTAATATTTTTCAGCTCATCCCTTCAGGAAAATACTTTAAATCAATCCTACTTTAAATCAATCCTTTCAAGAAATGCATGTTTATACCTTAGTTCTTTCCCACTTGCATATAAACCTTGAACACTCTCTCTCATCAGCTGTTTAGGATCCCTTCTGTTTGCCACTTGTCAGGTTAATGTTTATGTACAGATGGAACCACTCAGAATGCTCAGGGTTATAATGGGGTATACTGCAAGACATCTTCCGCATTACACTGAAAGGTAAAGCCCAATCAATTTATAATAAATAATCTGATGCAGAATTGCACTGCTCTGTAAAACTGCCAGCTGGTGCAGTGAATCCTTAATGTGCCATATCTAACATACAGTAAATCTTATTTCAGTAATAAAAATGAAATGTGTATTATTACACTAATCATACTGTACAGTAACATAATTTTTAAATTAAATACAGTATACAGAAATATTAGTATTAGTGTAAAAATAGCAATTAGAAAACACATAATGTTATTTTAGGTTTTGATTGTAAAATTGTTATACATAGTGTCTTTAAAAAACTATCATAACATAAAAATTCTTGCCTGCCAACAAATCGTTTGGTTCGACTCCCGGATAGCCCCTTTTTGGATAATTTCTCCAATAATAACATTTAATTTATATACTCTATTGACATCTTTATTCATTTTAAATTTTGCAGTATGTAAAATAATATTATAATATTATTAAATCACAGCCAGGTACATAAAAAATAATGTATTGTTATAGCCTGTTGTGGATGTGATGTGGTTTTTTTTTCAGGTTTACATATGCATTAAAATAATCTATATTTGTCCTAATGTTAATATACTATAATAATGTTAACATACTGCAGTGTTGTTAAAACCATACAGTTTTTACGTTTTTAAGAGCACGTTCAGTTCAGTATGATCCTTGCTCTTTCCAACACTTTAAACAGCATGAAAGGCTCTGAGTGTTTAGTTGTTATCCGGCTATGGGAGAGAAAAAGAATTGGCATGTGTGAAAATACGTGTGCACAAATGTTTGTTGATTCAAATGTTGAAAAAAAAATCATGATCTTCTGAACATCAAATTAATCATTTACCATGGTTTGAAATCTTGGTGTATTTTCCTTGCAAGGTTATTTATATTGAAACATTGTGTCTCAAAAATGAAAGTGAAAGTTGTGAAAAATTTCAACCAGTGAAACAAACTGGTTAAAAATAAAAATTAGGGAGTCAATAGTCCATCTATTCATTTTATAATCTCTTCATACAATTTAGGGTTGCTGGGAAGAGAGAGCCTATCCCGGCAAGCAATGTGCACAGGGCAGGACACACCCTGAATGGTTACATTTGGTTCAAAGCAGGGGTAACATTTTCACATAACAATATAATGTCTCAAATATCTTAACAAAATAAACTATTACATTTAAATCTGCTGTGCCCCATAGGAAATTATATCATTGATAAAAAAAAAAAATATTAACCTATCCAAAACATGAAATGTAGAAATTTGAACTTGCTAAGTGCCTTTCCTAAAGTTTGGTGTGTTTAAAATATGTGTTGTCTCTTGTCTTTTATTACAATTTTAACAGGAATCATGGAGGCAAAATCATACATTTCTAAGTGGTTTAATAGTAATCATAGTAATAAGACTCAAATAACTTTGGGACCTAAAACTATAATAGCATGATACTGCTTCAATGAAATGCAAGCAATATGGAAGTAATGAATGTCATTAAAGTATCCCATCCACTTTAATGATCCTATACGGTTATTGTACCAAAGAGTGTTTCTTGTTTAAAATCTAATCTAATATATAATCTTTAAATTATTATATTCAGCCATGGACCTTACCAGGAATAAGCACGTGTCTAATACTAGATGGATGAAATTCTGAATTATTCTGAAAATTCTGACCGAATACTGAGACCATATCATGATTTTGCAGCTGCCTACTTGGAAGACGTCGTGATCCATAGCCCGACGTGGGAACAACATCTACAACACCTGGAAGCAGTGACTGGAGCTCTGCGAGCAGCAGGATTAACAGCCAACCCAAATAAATGTTGTCTGGGGGCCTCGGAAAGCCAATTATCTTGGTTATTCGATCGGGAGAGGATTGATCATGCCCCAAGAACAGAAGGTGCAGTTAATTAAAAACTGTCCCAAAACCTTCTACAAAGAAGCAAATCCGAACATTTTTGGGACTGGCGAGTTACTATCGACGTTTCATTCCAGGGTTTGCCTCTGTTGCCGCCCCTCTGCACGATTTAGCAAAGACGAGTTGTCCGGAAAAAATAAAATGGACCAACTTGGAAGAGAGGGCCTTTCAAGACTTAAAAACATCTCTCTCTTCTCAACCCGTCTTACAGGTACCGGACTACACTAAACCTTTCATGGTACAAACTGATGCTTCTGACACCGGAATTGGAGCCATACTCTCGCAAGAAATAGATGGACGGCAGCATCCTATTCTATATATAAGTCGCAAGTTAAATCCTGCTGAAAAACACTATTCCACCATAGAGAAAGAATGTCTAGCAATAAAATGGGCCCTGGACTATTTGAGGTATTATTTATTAGGAAGACGGTTTATATTGTACACAGATCATGCGCCATTAACCTGGATGTTACAAAATATAGATAAAAATGATAGAATTACACGGTGGGGACTTAGTCTTCAAAGGTTTCATGTAATGTAAGAGGACCAGGGGAAGGGTCATTTATAACCGGTATTTCCGTAACAAAACACTGGATATACTCAATATAGACCTAGGCAAGATGGCCGCCAAGGATAACCAGCTGACCCGCTGTTGGAAAAGATCTATGCGGCGAAACAATGAGACACAGGTGAGCTGCGTCAGGAAACAGAATATAAATGCCCCAGAAGCAGTGAGCTGGCACGGAAGCCGATAAGGTGAATGCGTTTTGGAGGAAGGAAAGGTTTAGGAGTGTGCTGGAAAGAAATAAAGAATAACGGACTACGGGATACGGTTTATGACTAAGATTTATGGATTACGATTGGATACGGTGCGGATTGGTGTGGACATACGGACTTGGAAATATGGATCGTTTAAGGATACTGGCAACGGATTATGGAATTGGGAAATGTACGGACAAAGAACAAAGAAGATCAGTGTGGTGTGAGTTATACCCCTTTTACATCTGCTTTTCCCCCGGCGACACCACAATTGAAAACACCCATTTGGGCTCTGTATAGCATCTGAGGACCACACCTTGACTAATCTTAATTTTGACTTCAACTTTTTTTGTATTTTTGCTTGTAAATCGGAATCAGCAAAATTATTGTATGATCTGATGTTTTAAGATAGGTAAAATAAGCAGAGTACAATATACAGTAGTGATTTAAAGACCTGTCAGCTCTAATAGGACAGCTGATTTTCCTGTTGAAACAGTTAATAGTTAAAATTAAAAACACTACAATCATGCAGTCTGGGTTAGACCTTCCTCAGTAGAGATACTTGTAAGTTGCGCTAGTTCACACATGGTGCTAGCATTCACCTATTGTGGAATATAAACACCAGTTAGCATGATTGGCCTAAACTCTGTAGGTAAATAGAACTATCTGCATTTAATGGCAATAAGGTCAAGGTTGGTATGGACACTTCCTAAATCATGATAGCACTCTAGCTTGCCGGCTATCTGTTGTACACTCCTGTGTAGCCCTAGCAAAAGGTGATAAAGGTCCCAAAATATTGTTTGTTAATAATTCCTCAGGAAAGGAGAAAGAGATTAATCCAATTCCTTTTAATGCTTCTCTGATGGATAGCAATTCAAGAAAATCATATGAGATCTTGTTGACAAGTTGCCAGCAGCCATGTCACCCTGCAACTCACATCTAACAACCCACTGAAGCTAAGCAGGTGTGATTTGGGCAGCACCTGGATGGGGGACCTCTTGGGATAAACGGAAGTTGCTGCTGGAAGAGGTGTTAGTGGGGCCAGCAGGGGGTGCTCACCCTTTGGTCTGTGTTTCTCGAAAAGAATAGGGATATAACCCCATTGTCCTGACCAAATTTCCCATTGGCCTTTACCACTCATGGCCTCCTAATAATCCCCATCTATGAATTGGCTTCATCACTCTGTTCTCCTCTCCACTGATAGCTGATGTGTGGTGAGCGTTCTGGCACTTTATGGCTGCTGTCGCATCATCCAGATGGATCCTACACATTGGTGGTGGTGGAGGGCAATCCCCATTACCCGTAAAGCACTTTTAGTGGAGTGTTCAGAAAAGCACTATATAAGTGTAAATAATTGTTATTATTAAATGCACAACATAAGATCACATTAAGGGCACAGAAAGGAGGGTAGAATAAGAGATAAGAAACAGAAAGCAGGGAAGAAGAACAGAGAGGAGTACGGAGGAGTTGGGACTTGAATTTGCAGCATGTGAAAGCCCCATTTTCATGATCATCCAAACCAATCCTGACTGGAGCTAAGTATTAGAACCTTGCTAGAGAGACCGTGCTATTCTGTGTTTTTAGAGAACGTGAGTTTTCTGAGTACAAGATATACCTCAGTTAGAAATGTCTTTCCTGCTTAGGGTTCATTTGTATGGATAGGGTACAGGCTCCACTTTATTTTGAGGCATCAAGGGTGCAGAGAGAGAGAGATTTAACTTCAGGTTGCATTGCGTTTATTTAGAAGACAGCTTATCTCTTATGTGTCCTCTGTAGGCATTAAGGCATTTAATGCTTAGTAACAATCCGGGGTTTCCTGGGTGGCCTTGTTTGTGAATACTGTACATAGAGTAACTTGTTTGTTGTATGTTTGGTTGTGTGTAGTATAGTTTGTGCCTTGTCATTACAATAAGTATTTGTTTAACCAAGTGTGCCTGGATTATTGTTCCTCTCATCAAAGGTGTGCCAGAGAATAAAAAAATTATGTGCTTCTAATTATACCACCCACTAGGGTATATTCTAGAGAAATCACTCACAAGTTGGGGTTATGAATAATTATTTCACTTGTTGGCTAAACCGGTTGGTCAAAAACTGATTTTCACCATTTTCATAACCCCCCATTTGTAACAATATTAAGTTATAAAATGTGAGCACATAACCCTGTTATTTGTAATGTACAAGGTTTGTTGTAGGTGTGTTCAATGTGTTAGAACATGGAGGTCAATTTAGGTATTTAAAATTCTTAAAGGGATTAAGTACAAATAAAGTATAAAGTATAAAGTATAAATTATAAAGCATATCACCTGGAAAGGTTTCTTCAAACTCAAAAGACCCTAAGTGTGGAGCCACATATCAATTTTTAAAACAAACTAAGAGCAAACTAAGAAATCACTTTGTGAAAGCAGATTTCTATAATTCAGAGATACCATGGGCTCTTTAGTCAATAAGTTTCTAGCAACCTAGCAAACATGCATGGTACTTTTCCTATGTTGTTATGACCTCATTTATTGTGGGATAAAAAGAGAACTCAATTTAATGGGGGAGTGGACAGGATTTGAGCCTACAAATTGAAAGGGTTGAAGAGGTTATTCTTAACAAAAATCTGCTGAATAAGGCTTATGTAAAAAATAACAGACCACAGGGGATTGCAACAGAAAATGAACTGAACCCTAAAGTAAATTATATCATGTTTACAATGGACTGAAGTTTGTTGCAGTCAAATATATATTTTCATAAATACAGTTGATCACTGATTCACATCTCAGCTATGGCATGATATGACTGACAGATATTTCCTCAAGTAAGACAATTAAACACAGTGGCTTAGGATGGTTAGACCAGGGGTCAGCAAGCTTTCAGAAGGTGCATGCCAAGAGTTAGCTTATGCACTTGTTTTTACAGATTTACATGTCATTGATACTTTTTAATGTCAGTAATAGCCCTACTTATATTTTGATTAATAAAAATATTAAAATATAATATCTAAAATTAATATGAAAATCTTAGTATGATTCTCTCGCTGTAGTGGAGCTGAAAAAAAAAGTCACTTTATGTTGGGATTAAGCAGCACAACCCAAGCAGCACAAATGTTACTTTCAACAGCACAAATGAAACATATTATTAATACCAAGTGAAATAAATTACTTAAACTAAGCTTTTAGCTTTCAATCATCTCCTGGATCTGTTTTTAAAATTTTAGAAGTTTTTTTACATAATTGCTTTAACTTTGTAATGTTAATGTAAAAAGACTGTTAACTGGGGTCAGACTTCAGAGACTTTTTCTTGGAGTGTAACAGATGTGTGAACACCACCATAGGGGAATTAAGATAATCTAGTTATACAGGTCATTTGAACACCAAAGAGTAAGGGAATTTAAAGACAGAAATCACAATTAAGGTTTTTACATGTATATTTGCTTTTAAATACTAAAGTTCTAAAGCCAAAGTGTATAATATATTTTTATAAATTAAAATAGCATTAAAAATGTAGCATAGACAATAAATTACTCCCTCCTCCCCCTTCTTCCCCCTTTTGATGATGAGGACTTTGGGACCCCCTGCAAAGTGAGAACTGTGAACAATTGAAGGATAATTATGACAAACAAATAGTTAAAAAGAGGAATGTGATATCAGAGACAGGAGATGCATCTTTAAATTCCCTTGCTCTCTACTAATATCCTGGAGACCATTTGTTAACTCTTTCATCTACATAAATATATTGTTATAGATAGGGTTATGAAAAATGGTGTAAATCAGAAATTGACCAAGCAGATAAATCATTAAGCAAAATAAATTATCATAACTCCCAACTTGTAAAGATTTGTGCCACGAATACACCCAAGAGTTTGGAAGAATTAGAGGCACACAAATTATGATTTTTTTCTCTGGCACAGCTTTGGTGAAAAGAGTAATGATTCAGGTACACTTAAACAATTATGTATTAACAATGACAGTAACGCACAACTAACTTAATCATCCCTTAGTTTGAAGCTAAAGGAATTGAAAATATAGACCTTAGTTAGGAATTACCAATTGTATCTAGATTCTTAGAAAGATCTCCATTGTCTCTCCATTGCCTCAGCCTATAACAATATTATATTTGTATTGATAAATGAATATCTTTAATGACATTCAGAAATTTATTTTTATATTCGACTTCTAAAAAGTCCCTTTAATCATATGATTCCATATTTATATTTCATATTAAGTGGATTTAAAAAGGTAGCAAAACAGATAATTAAGCTACAGATGCAGCCTTTCAAAATGCACGTGTCACAGTCTCCTCCTTGCAGAGTTTAGAGGCGTAGATAGAAGTTAACAAAAACGATGGCACAGCCACAATTGCAAAGATGTGCAATGGTGTTTATTATGAGGAACTATGTTCCCAAAGTCCACACCCAAAAAAAAAACAAAGTGAAAACCACAAACTAACCAGAAAAAAAACAACACAAAGCTATAGTACAAAATATATACATTAATTATGATACAAAAAAAATACTAGATTGTTGTAGGCAGCTCCAATTCTACCCCCACAACCCACCTTCTCCTAACTCTCCCCTCCTATCTTGAAGGGCTCCTTTTCTAGGTGAAACTCCTCTCCCTAGAATATTCCACTATAAAGCACAAAAAATAATTTGACAAAATAATAATCAGAATTCTGATATACACATTTCTTCATAAAATACACAATTAAACAATGAACATATTGTTATCAAAAACACATTATTATACTCCATTTCGTACATAACTGTTATTTTAGAAAATACTACCCCCTTTTAATGGTACCTTCATACAAATCGATACACGCATGCGCAATCCTGAAACAGGCACTACTAAGCCAGCCCCTGTTGCCATGCCAATATTTGGGTCCTACGAGTTTGCGGGAGAAACCATTTTACTGGTGAGAAATCCAAACAGTTTATTTATTTGAGATGCGTGAGTTGATTACCAATTCAGTTTATTTCACTTCTAAAACAAGTGTTTGGTTTGAGTTAATGATTCATTTTGATAATACGGGAACAAGCTTACTTTACTCTGTGTGTGCACCCACAGAGCAAGCAAAGCTATCCCCTAATTCCAGACTAGTTTGTTTTTGTAGGAAACCAGTGTTATCACCTTTGTTTTGATAGTGGAATGTTTGCATACGTGTGTGTGTATGTGTTCATGTGGCTACCTCTCGAGTGCCAGGTGATCTGGAAACGGAGTCTCCAGTCACAGCGCGGTAAAACCCTGAACTGCGTGAAATCATCTACAGTTTAGCACGTTATACCACAGTAGGTGATTGGATGGCCAAAATGACAGACAGGCAGCACTCGTGGTGCATTGGTTGTTAGTGAAATGATTACCTCATTTAATCTCTTTAATCTCTTAATCCACTAAATATTGAATATAAATATGGAATTTTACAACTAAAGGGAAATTTTGGTAGCTGAGCACAAAAATAACTACAGCATAGCATCTCTGAATGTCATAAATGATATTAATTTAGGAATATAAACATATCATCTAAACTGTATATGGCTGGTATTGGTAGTTTAAATAAAAAATACACAGCTGTATTCCACTTTCTTCATAAACATTTTAAGCATCAAAGTCATTCGGTTACTTACTGTGGCTATTTTAGAAAAGTTTTTATGACTCCTTCTGACTATATTAAGTTTATACACTTCATAAAAAGTTATCATGTTTTAACATTTTCTATAAATATTTGCGCTCCTTATTGTAGTAAAAAAGCATTATTTTTAGAACTTGATTAATAGGGAATATAATATGGAATCACGTATCTAAAGAAATTAATAATGATATTTAAGGATTTATTTTCATGTAGCTCAAATTATTATCATAGTCCACTTTCTTTGTAAACATCTGCATCAATTTGACTCATTCACCCGCGATTACTTGGAAACATTTTGCCTGCCCTTTTCAGTTATAGCTTAAGTTATAAAGTAACACAGTGGTGTAATGGCTTTGGTGTGTAACTCGCATCCTGGATTTCAGGGGTTTGAACTCCGTTGCCAACCTGAGCTTTCCTTTAACAAACAAATATTTCTTTGAAAAACTAAAACAGTAAATATTATGGAAACTATATTGAATTGTTGGGTATTTCTGAAAATCCCTCTGTATTTCCTGTTTTCAAACAGATAAGAATAAACTACATATGAATAATAATTCTATAATAATAGAGAAATCATAACAATGACCCCAAGATGTTTCATGCTAATCATGCAATCCAACTGAAAGAAGGACACTTTTTATGCACTAAAAACAAGTGTTTTTTCTTCCACGCGGTCAGCTTAGAGTCTTTATGGAAGTTCTTTTTACTTCTTAATTAAATTTTAATTTTGTAAACACAACACACATTCCGTACAGAAATAAAATCATGTTTTCTACAGGAGTTAAGCAGATTAGCAGTTTGCTGACAAAATAACGTACCGTCCACTAACCATAAAGACCGTTCTACAGCTTCTATTTTTAAAAAAACATTTAGAAAAGTTTCATCTATACAAATACCACAGACTATGCTCGATTGTTTTTTTCTGAATGTCACACTAAGATGAATATTTTATTTACATCTAAATAAGAAAGTCTGGTGTTAGCATAAACTATTAGTAATCAACAATATTAAAATTCGCAATGTAATAATTTTTTGCACTTCTTCCACATCTTGTCAAAACATTAATTTACAAGAATTTGTTCAAATATACATTGAATCAGAAAATAAGTAAAATACAAACTTATAAAGTAAAAAAAGAAGGTAAAATATAATTTGAATTTAAGACAGGATACACTTTTTTCTGTGTCTCTTCCTACTTGCTTTCAACGGCTTTGATTCGGTCATTCAGATGCAGCCATTCAAAATGGGTGGGGTATTTCACAGTATACACTGGTGGGCGTGTCGCAGTATCACGCAGTATCATGGGGTAAATCGCGTCATTTGACATCATGCCGGAAAGTATCCGGCATCACCTTGTAAAACCGCCAGGAGTAGCCAATAAAGCTTAACCTCTTATGTACAGCATTTGAGCTTTTAAATTTAAACTGTGTATTACAGCATGTTAATCATCAGTCAATAAAAAGTTGGTATATTTTATGAAAGCAAGACTGCTCAGTTGGACAAAAGTACACAACCTACCTTTATCAGAAATATTTATGCATCAAAGCCTTTACTGAAGATATTACTAATAGTATTAATAATGGATGACTTTGGACAAGCTGTATACTCAAAGTATAATTTCTTTAGCACATTTGTACAAGCACTTGGAATCTGTCCAAGCCCTACTTTGTCAGGCATTTTCTTTTACTGCAACGGACATAAAAACTCCCTTGCTTTTAACAGAGCGTTTCATAATTTCTAACTACGAAAATTATTTAAACTGCGACACTTATCATTCAACCAGAGCTCAAAATATCACAAGGATCCTCAAGAGTACAGCAAAGACTGTATTAAAAGATACTTGTATCAGATACATGAGAATCCAGGCTTTTTTATCAACGCTTTCTTTTCCGTATACCAGATATTATGGAACCACTTCAGAAGGGTGCCAGCCAGTCAGATTCCAGGAATCAGTACTTTAAAGAAAAAATACACACCAGTATTCCATTTCTCCCTAAACATTTTAAGCATCGAAGTCTTTAACTAACATGTGAAATAGCATGTAAAAAAGTGGTAGTTTTAAGCTTTTCTGCTAATATAATATGGAATCGGTATCTAAAGAAATTAATAACGATATGATTGTATTCGTGTACTGCGACATTTCTTTGAAAAAACAGAATAGCAATATTATGGACAATTAATTGACTTTTAGGAACAAGTAATAGTTTTATTCCATGCTGAAAAAAAGAAGAAAGAGAACACAACGTTTCGGCCGTGGAGCCTTCTTCAGGTGTGAGCAGGTCCTCACACCTGAAGAAGGCTCCACGGCCGAAACGTTGTGTTCTCTTTCTTCTTTTTTCAGCATGGAATAAACCTATTACTTGTTCCTTTGCAGCCTACGCATGCTGACGCAGCTACCCACCTGAACTAATTGACTTTTATATTTCTAAATATCACAACATGATCGAATTTAAGTCACTGTAATAACAATTAATAGTCACCTAGTCGTTACAATATAAACATTTATATTGATTTAAATCGCGTTTTGATTTAAATCGCAAACGCGGGTTTAAATATATGTGTTTTTTGATTCACAATCAGACAAATGCAACATAAATTGATATCTTTGTCTTCTAAGTATCTTAATAAACTTTCAGCATAGCTTTCTCCCCGTTTAGATTTATTTTTCTTGGGATCTTGGGATCAAACGTGGAAAGATTAGATTGTAATCGTTTTTATTTTTTTAAATACATTTTAGAAAAGTGTAATCTATACTAAAAAGCTGTACACCACCTGCTATAAAGATACATATTGTAATACTTTTGGGCTCAGATAGGATGGACACAAGAACTCAGACTTGCGTAGTTAAAGCAAGTTAAAGCCTTGATTTTATATATGACCTTTAAAAGTGGCATCTCAAAGCAAAGTAAATACCCAACACCGATTGTACCCATCTGTCATGCTAATAAAGCACCTTGAATTGAATTGAGAGAGAGAGAGAGATTTAAACTGCGACACTTATCATTCAACCAGAGCTCGAAATATCACAAGGATCCTCAAGAGTACTTCAAAGACTGTATTAAAAGTATACTAGTGACAAACTAGTATACTTTAGATCTTTTTTTCTGAACCGGGGAAAATCTGATCATGTTTCTCTATAACAATAATAAAAAACATTATTTTACATATCACCTTTATGTAATATCACCTTAAGGACAGCACATACAAGGGTTAATTGCACAATGGACCGCGCAAAGAAATTTAAAATAGTCTTCTTTAGGTGTGAGGGCAGGAGTGGATCGCAGAAGGCATAATCAGCAAATTAGGAAAACAAAGAACAGGACAGGTGAGACGTTTATCCAGAGAGAGAGTGATCAGAAAAAGTAACAGCTGTTACGCCCAGGTTTTACGCTCTCTCTCTGCTGAATGAATAAAAGCATTTTATTAAAAACGCGTTTGCGTTTGTCTGGGTATTTACTTTGTAATCTGTGGTTTACATCTACTGTATTGCTTTGAGATGCCACTTTTAAAGGTGATATGTAAAATAAAGTTTTTTATTTTTGTTATAGAGAAACATGATCAGATTTTCCCCGGTTCAGAAAAAAGACGATTAAAATCTGTAATCTTTCCACTTGTATGTCATCGGAAAATACAAGAAGTTTCTGCTTTGTGTAAGGATGGTATCAAAAAGTAATCTAAGTGGTGAGAAAGCTGTGCTCCTCAAAGTGCTTTACAGGATAAAAACAATAACAACAATAGTGTTAAGCTGGGCAAATGATTTTTTTATAGAAATACAAAATGAGATATAATGATGTGTTCCGGCTAAGACATTAACAAGTACAACCCCCCTCTCTGCGGGAGTGCTGGCTGTGATGAATTAAACTGGTTTCACAGGTATTTTCAAAGTAGAAGGGGGCGAGATTTCCAGCGAAAGACACCCCCCCCCCTCCAAAACCAAGGAAGTACAGTACTTACTAGTTAAGAAAGCTAGGCTCCTCAATGAAATCACTTTAACATGCTAATGCGTTGGTGTAACAGTCCGGGCGTGGCAGGCTTCTAATGTCAACTCAACTCGATTGGAAGACAATGAACATATTCTAGCCCTAAATGAATTAATAGCAAACATGATTTACATAAAAGACATTTTTCCAAGAAAGTTTATAATAATACGATCTATAGTTGAAATCTGAGCCTAAATAAAAAGAAAAAGCATTTTCAGAGAGCAATTACGCTGTGTTTAATTGCTTCTTTTAATTGTGGCAAGCTTCTAATGTCAACTTGACTAGATTGGAAGACAATGAACATATTCTAGCCCTAAATGAATTAATAGCAAACATGGTTTACATAGAAGACATTTTTCCAAGAAAGTTTATAATAATACAATCTATAGTTGAAATCTGAGCCTAAATAAAAAGAAAAAGCATTTTCAGAGAGCAATTACACTGTGTTTATGTAGAATAAGTGATTAGGTTTATGAGCAATCTAATTACTTATTTGTTTAAAACGCTATATAAAATAAAGTTTATTATTAATTTGCTGGACAGAGCGGTGAACATTATTATGCATAAGACAACGATCCTGATCAGTTTATAAATCTGTGTACGCTGTAAGGTTTTTACTTCTTAAACTTTTAAAATACACGTTTCGAATAGAAAGAAATCCTCTCCTGGTACAGTATGTATAGCAAACCAGCACGTCTTTTTTCTCCAATCAGAAGGGTGTCAGATGGTGTCAGCCAATCACCATTCTGAAGCCCTACCATAATCTCTGGTATGGGGAGACCTCAGAATTCTGTCCCATAGTTTAGACAGATGATAGATACTTTTATTGATCCCGTGAGGGAAATAAAGTAAATCATTTTCATTTTAGGAAATTATTAAACGCTCAGTTAAAAGCAAAGGAGATTGTCTGTTATAGTGGACATAAAAACAAGAGTTCGCTGGCATTATATCCTAGAAGACACAGACCGGCGCCAGACCGGGCGAATGCCTGCAACGTAAAAGAAAATACCTGATGAACTAGGGATTGGACAGTTTCCAAGTGCTTGTACAATCGATGGAAATGTTCAAATAAATCTGCAAAAGAAATAAACAAAATAATCATTTATTTCTTTATCATATTGGCTAGCTAATGTCCTCTCTTTGCTAGTTAGTGGCTGTGTTTCTGCGTTGGGTAGCAACGGGTGACTGTTTTCAGGTGGAAGATGTAAACAGCTTAATTTTCGTGTTAAATAATTTTTTTAAATTAAAATTCATTCTATACAGCAATCGCATATTTGGGTACCGTTTCATAAAACTTTCATGCTTAAAATGTTTAGGGAGAAATGGAAGACTGGTGTGTATTTTTTCTTTAAACTACCAAGACCAGCCATACACAGTACAGTTTACGTACATACAGTAATGTTTATGTTCCTAAATAATATAGTTTATGACCTTCAGATGCGTTATGCTCCTCTTCTTTTTATGCTCAGCTACTAAAATTTTCCTTTAGTGGTAAAATTCCATATAAATATTCAAAACTAAGCGGATTAAAATGTGCACAGTAAAGACATTAAATGATTAAATCTTTTCACTACCAACCAATGCACCACGAGTGCCCCTGTCGGTCATTTTGGCCAGCCAATCACTTACCGCAGTGCCCTTCGGTGCCCCGCGGTGGCTTGTGGGTAGTTTACCGTACGGCGGGTTTGTACCGCGCATTTTGAATGGCTGCATCTGTAGAAGGATTAAAAATGGGAGGGGATGTTTCGTGCCAGTCAGTGCATTATCATCTCGCACCAGGGGGAAGGGAAAAAGCTGGTAGTGCTTGCCTTTTTTCAGTCTCCATCACTCTGCCCAGTGATATAACTTTTATATAAACAAGATCTAGTACCTGGTTCAATTTTCAAAAACCTTATTTTGAATGAATCGAATCCCAGGTGTGAGTTCATAAAGCTAGAATTACGTACTATCCCTATGTAACACTTGACCATCTACTGAAAAACTTTCAGTGCTTTGTTTGTGTATATTCCAAACGAAGCAGGGGCAGGGTGTGTGAGGAAACATTTAAGCGGCAATTGAATTGGGGCTCTGTATTCTTCACACCTGAAATGTTGTTTTCTCTGAAAGTAACCGATTTACAAAAGGGAACAGCACATCATTCCTTTACTATGGTTAAACAGTACATACGATGTCTGGTGGAGTTTCAGCGTTCACTTTTCTGTAATCTGTACAGAACTGTGATGTCTCATCAATGTTTGGTACCAATAAACAAGGGAGCTTCACAGACTTCTTTCTTTGAACTTAACTGCGCTCCAGTAAATAATGTACAGTTTATCACCTTCTGCAATGCTTCTAGTTTAGCAGGATTAGTGCAATAAGCACATTGTTTAATGGGAATGACATTACCCACGTCTATATCACTGTATGACACAGGTTTGAGTCGGAGTGTCTGTTAATAAAACAGAATGCCTTCCAATACATTTAACTACTGCATGATTTCTTTATCCGTTTCAGCTAAATGAGGGGAATTATATCAGTCAGAATCTCAGAGTGCAAATTGTAAAAATTACCCATCTTCCCTCCTTTGTTTAACGTGATGAAATCCTTAATCACAAAACCATCACTTAATTTATCCAGATACACAAATTCACGCCAGAGCCAACAACAAGCTATAATAGCGGACTATTTTTATGAATTCACTATATTAGAAACAAACTAAAAGTAATACTCTTATCGCGCATTAAACCACTGGGTGCAGTGCTTTGTCCATTACCACTACAAGGACAATAAAAGTTTTTTAAAAAGAAACGGATGTCAAAATGTTTCCAAAATGTCCACTTGTGAAATTTTAGCTGCTTTGTTATACGATTCCATATTCACATTACTATCAAGTGATGTTAAATCACTACAACATTTATCTTTTTACAATAACAGCAAGTGGTGTTCTTACAACATATTCTTAGAAAAGGATAAAACGTTATATATTTTTATGAAGTACAGAATATAAGCTTAATAATGTTAGATCAAGCACGTTAAAATCAGAACCCATGTAAGTTACCCAGTTAAAGACTTTGAGTAAAATATTTATGCATAATTAAAGTATTTATGATGAAGGTGGAAGGTTGTATACTTTTGTCCAACTGAGCAATCTTGCTTTTATAAAATATGCCAACTTTTTAATGTTAAATGTTTAACATGCTGTAATACACAATTTAAAATTATTAAAGTCTAAGGAGTACAGTATACAATTTAAATTCTTAATTGGATTAAGATTGTCCCTCAGCAGTGGCTGGGATTAGAACCGGGCGTTTTCTGGCGACAGCTCAAATGCTGTTAATAAGATTTTAAGCTTTATTAGCTCCACCTGGCAGTTTTATAAGGTACTATTATCCTTTTTAGAAAAACATGTGATATGTTGCGGTATGTTGCGCAACATCCACCGTGTTTTAACGAAGCATACCTAAGTCATTTTGATTGGCTGGATCTGTACTATTTTAAGTAAGACATCTAATGCATCACAAGTGCCACCTATCGATCTTCTTAGACTTCTGAAGATTTTTTGGGAAGTGTAACAGATGACACCAGGGCACGGCAAAGTCACTTGTGTTCTGCTTTTCCATTTAATTTTAAATTAGTATTCATGATTTACAGTAACATTGTATATGTTATACAGTATGTCTGCTTCATCAGTGTTCTTTTGCTTTATCAAAAGCTAATACCACAGACTGTAATTGTCTGGCAATAAAGAATAAAAGAAAGATGATGAATAGAAAACAGTTTGAACAAAGATTGTTTGGAGCAGCCAACTGTAGAATAGGGTAAGGGTTAAAGATAGGGTTATGAATTTCAGAGATCAAAGCTGTTTGAGGCACACACTTTGGGATCCTTTGTGAAGTGTCTGGATGTAATTGTATGATTGCTGATCTACTGACAACCACACAATGAAGACTACCTGGCTACCTCTCATTTGTCTTTTCTTACATGCAGTAAAAATTGTTATGTAAATGAAGTATTGCCCTGTTGCAGTGTTAAAGCAGAACAAATAAGTTAAAAGTATAGATTACAAAATCAATAATGGAAACTATTTAGTAATAAAAGACAGAAGGAGACATTTTAGCATTAGAAAGTGTTTTATTAAAACTAAATAACAACAACAACAACAACAACAATAATAATAATAGTTTTCATAATATTTTAAAAGCTTATTTTGACTGTAGACCAACAATCAAAGTAAAACAGAATAATTTCATCCGTGACATCTTAATAGTTTATACCCATGCACTGACTCATCGCATTAACTATTAACATGTTCATATGAACTCAAGATTATGCATTTGACAAAAATCTAAATGTTTGCTTACATCATTCACTGGCAAGGCAAGTGAGTGATGGAACCAGCAGGCATACAATACATGTTTTGACAAGCAGTACAGATGTTAAAGTGGCCTCCATATTAGGAACCTTCAGGACAGGACTGTTTCCAATTAAACATTTTGACAGCAGCTACACATCATGGTCTTTGAGATACCTTCCTCTATTTGTTTTCCTCAGTAGAAAAAGAAAAATAAACAGAACCCATTTAAACAAAATAAAATATTAAATCATGTAATTTAATCCTCTTGTGCAAACTGCATATTATCAAAAAGCAATGTGAATAATAACATCTAAGATGCATTTTTGATGTTTTAAATATAATATTCAATTTATGCCAACACAGATTTTAATTCATCACTAAGGCAGTCATACAGGGCTTTTAATCTTCCACAAATGTAATACATGTTTTGAATATCAAGTCATTGTTTAAATTTTAGAATGTTTACAAACATAGCAACACATATTGCTGTTTTTTTGTAATGCCAAACCAGTAACTAGTAACCTATAACTGTATGAACAAGTTCTGTTAAAAATTCTGTAGTACAGATGCAGCCATCCAAAATGCACGGTACAAACCCATACCGCACGCAACTACCCACAAGCTACCGCAGCGCACCGCGGTAAGTGATTGGCTGGCCAAAATGACCAACAGGGGCACTCGTGGTGCATTGGTCGGTAGGGAAAAGATTTAATCATTTAATCACTTTACTGTGCACATTTTAATCCGCTAAGTATTGAATATTTATATGAAATTTTACCACTAAAGGGAAATTTTAGTAGCTGAGCATAAAAAGAAGAGGAGCATAACGCATCTGAAGGTCATAAACGATATTAATTTAGGAACATAAACATATTACTGTATGTAAACTGTACTGTGTATGGTTGGTCTTGGTAGTTTAAAGAAAAAATACACACCAGTCTTCCATTTCTCCCTAAACATTTTAAGCATGAACGTTTTATGAAACGGTACCCAAATATCTGAATGCTGTATAGAATGAATTTTAATTTAAAAAAATTATTTAACACGAAAATTAAGCTGTTTACATCTTCCGTCTGAGAATATAGTCACCCGTTGCTACCCAACGCAGAAACAAAGCCACTAACTAGCAAAGAGATGATATTAGCTAGCCAATATGATAAAGTAATACATGATTATTTTGTTTATTTCTTTTGCACATTTATTTGAACATTTCCATCGATTGTACAAGCACTTGGAAACTGTCCAATCCCTAGTTCATCAGGCATTTTCTTTTACGCTGCGGGCATTCTCCCGGTCTGGCGCCGGTCTGTGTCTTCTAGGATATAATGCCAACGATTTTTTGTTAAATTTGGGTTTCCAATAACGCCGCAGCAAACTCTTGTTTTTATGTCCACTATAACAGACAATCTCCCTTGCTTTTAACCGAGCGTTTCATAATTTCCTAAAATGAAAATGATTTACTTTATTTCCCTCACGGGATCAATAAAGTATCTATTATCTATCTATCTAAACTATGGGACAGAATTCTGGTGTCTCCCTATACCAGAGATTACAGTAAGGCTTCAGAATGGTGATTGGCTGACACCATCTGACACCCCTCTGATTGGGGAAAAAAGACGTGCTGGTCTGCTCTACACACCAGGAAGTCAACAACATATGTTGTTTCTATTCCAAACGCGTATTTTACAAGTTTAATTAAGTGAAAACCTTACAGCGTACACAGATTTCTAAGCTGAATAGGAGGAAGAAAAATCACTCGTGTTTCGTGCATAAAAAGTGGTTATTAACTATTGAAACCTGTTTTATTTATTTTATTTTTATTTAGATTAAAAGTTCCCGTCACCCCCATTTCCATTTAAATCGCAAACCCGTGTTTAATTAAATGTCTTTTAACGTAAATCGTTATCTTTGTCTTCTGCATAATAATGTTCACCACTCTGTCCAGCAAATTAATAATAAACTTTATTTTATATAGCGTTTTAAACGAATAAGTAATTAGATTGCTCATAAACCTTATCACTTATTCAACATAAACACAGCGTAATTGCACTCTGAAAATGCTCTTTTTCTTTTTATTTAGGCTCAGATTTAAACTATAGATCGTACACTAATTACTAGCAGTAAATACTGATGTTATGCTCCCTCTTACCACAAAAATATTAAAAATAATGTATTGTAGCTGGGATGAACCTTTTTTTGAACGTCTCTACCTGCTGCGACTCGGACGTGGATTAGTTAAAGATGGCGACAACTCAGGCACCCAGAGATGGGGGGGCGTCTTTCCGCCTCCATAACTAAAATGCCAAATAGGAGTAGTTTTTAATTCAGTTTGAATTATAACTGTACGTGCTGTCTTCGTATTTGGCCAGGGCTTTAAAGAGAGGGCGCGCCAACATTTTTCGGTGCCGTCGTCTGCGCTTTAAAGGTACCCCTGTCATGGAAGAATTTGACCTCGGAACATTTACCCAGCATAATTATTGTATTTCATTGCACTTTGACAGATTGTCTTTAAATCAATTGTTGTCAGAATATCCCCACCTCCAAACAAGAACAAAATTATGATTTTATTAACTGGCTGTTTCAGTAACCTAAAGTATATATTTAAAGTAATAATTTAACAATATATGTAAATGTTTTAAGATATGTTTATGTTGTGATTGTCTGTAGATTGTATCTTATTTTTAGTTTTTGTTTTGTTTCACGTTAATTTTATAAGGGAATCTTGATTAAAATACTTTTATTTTTTCACAATCTGGTAATGCCAGACAGAATTCACATTCGCTGCAGCCAAATGGCCTTGCAGATCAGATATCAAGGAAAAAAACAATTATCGCGCCCGGCTCCTCAATGGAATCGCTTTAACATGCTAATGCATTGGTGTAACACTCTGTGTCAACAGTACATTGTGAACAAACCGGTTTCACAGGTATTTTCAACCCCCAACCACTGTTGTTTAATCGGTTGTTATCCTGTAAAGCGCTTTGAGGAGCCACCTTTAAAGGCGCTATATAAAATAAAGTTTATTATTATTATTATTAATATTGATCATATTTTTCCTCCCAGAACTTGTAAATTGTTGTTGTTATTGTTGTTGTTATCCTGTAAAGCGCTTTGAGAAGCATACTGTCCAGCTTGTCAGGTGCATTTTCTTGTAAAATAATAAGTAGAGCTTTGGGCTTATTAGTGCTCCACTTACAGCAACCCAATATAAATAAATTTTGTCTCCAAATCCACCACCACTTGTATGAATCATAGCCCTGCAAAACGATGCAAATTCCTCTGCAATGGTTGTGTGCAGGAATTATTCAGTATGGCATCTCCATGTTCAAGTAAACACTGCTCTGTGTGCAAATGCATTTTAAAAAAGTTTTTTTTTTAAATGCCACCTTTAAAGGCACTATATAAAATAAAGTTTATTATTATTAATATTGATGATATTCTTCCTCCCAGGACTTGTAAAATTGTTGATGTTATTGTTGTTATCCCGTAAAGCACTTTGAGAAGCATACTGTCCAACATATTGTATTTCATTGCACTTTGACAGATCGTCTTATAATCACTTGTTGTTAGAATATCCCCCAAGAGGATATTCCCCCCAAGAGGATATAGAGGATATCCCCCAAGAGGTATCCAGGTAACAGTGAAACGGGCGTACAGTCTGGGGAGATCGCCCGTTTTCCATATAAATTGTTCCCTGGTTCCGCACCCCTTGGTGTCTCTCTCTCTGTCTCTCTATCTCTCTCTCTCTCTCTCTGTCTCTCTCGGGCCCGCGCTCTTGGTGGGCTTGTCTTGTGTTTCTCTCTTGTCTGGGTGTGGGAGTGCTGCTGGCAGGTGGTGACGTAGAAGAAATAAAGTGCAGTTTTTAACTCCACAGGTTTGAGTCTCTATGTTCGTCCTCAACGAACCCAAATTCATTACATTGGTGTTAGAAGCGGGAGGATGGACAGTGAACGGCCAATGATGTCGGACTCAGAGAAGCGCCGGTTCCCCCAGCAGCCGAGTGACCCCCTAAAGCGCCTTCTGGAGGTGAGCAGCAGCCGCCAGGGGCCGGGACGACCCCTCAGCACCGCCAGTGGCCACAGCCCTTATCAGGGCTACCCCACGGTGACCTACTCAGCGGAAGGGGGGCCCTTTCCCGGTTCGCCTCAGGCCATGTGGCAGGAAAGAGACGCCAGACCAGCAGGGTCCAGCACGCCACCCCTGCTCCAGCCTGCGCCGGTGGGACCAAGCCGTTATAATGGGGAGATCCCATGGCAAATGTTTGAGGCCCAGTTCCAGATGGCGGCCTGGGCAAACAGCTGGTCTCAGGTGGAGATGGTGGGCCACCTCGCTGCCATCCTGGAGGGGAAGCCCTGCTAGGCGATGCTGGATGTACCCGGGGACCAGCAGTACAACTACGCGGCATTGGCGTCGGCCATCCGGAGCCGTTTTGGCAGGAGAGGGGAGGCGCCGGGACTGCTCCGAGCAAGGTTGGCCCAACGCTGAGAGGGGACACATCGCCCGGTAGTGCCAGGCGCTGGATCACGCCCAGGTCAAGGCAACCACCCATTTGCTGCAACCAGTCCAACCCCAGGATACAGTCCTTGCGGACTGGGGCAAGGTAGAAGGGGTGTTTCACCCTCGCAGCCCCAAAGTGCACGGTGAGCGCCCTGGTTGTCCGGCTGCCTCGGTGCCTGGCAGGACACCAGGCCGCAGCAGGGTGATGGTCGAACCGGTGTCGACGAGGGCCTGGCAGGGTCTGCCCTCGATGAGGCAGGGAAGAAATAAACCCCGGCTGTGGCCATCCCTTCCCACAGCAGGCGGGGTGAAGCCCTCTTTCTGGCTTTCCGGAGCGGGGGTAGCGTCGCTCAAGGGCGGCCTTCCCCCCTTTAGGCCGCCCCGCTCCCGTTTCCCAACAGCCTCCGGAGTCCCCGGGGATCCAGCGCCTGGCACTCCTAGGCGATGTGCCCCCTCTCCCCACAGCGGTGGCGCTGCACCTCAGTCGGCACCAGGGCCCAGAGGAACGCCTGGAGCTCTATCTCCCGGTGGGCCTCCTCCGGGAGAGTAGGGTAACCCTGGCGGGCTAAGTAGGCCACGTCTGCGGCGACTGGACACAGTGGCTCTCCCGTTAGGCAGCAGCGTTGGGCCAACCATGCCCGCAGCAGTCCCGGCGCCTCCCCTCTCCTGTCAAAACGCCTCCAGAGGGCCGACGCCAACGCCGCGTAGTTTTACCTCTGGTCCCCAGGTACATCCAGCAACGCCTGGCAGGCCTTCCCTGGCAGACTGGAGCAGGGGTGGCGTGCTGGACCCACCTGGTCTGGCATCTCCTTCCTGCCAGACGGCCTGAGGCGACCCGGGAAAGGGCCCCCCTTCCACTGAGTAGGTCACCGTGGGGTAGCCCTGATAAGGGCTGTGGCCACTGGCGGTGCTGAGGGGTCGTCCCGGCCCCTGGCGGCTGCTGCTCACCCCCAGAAGGCGCTTTAGGGGGTCACTCGGCTGCTGGGGGAACCGCCGCTTCTCTGAGTCCGACATCATCGGCCGTTCACTGTCCATCCTCCCGCTTCTGATACCAATGTAATGAATTTGGGTTCATTGAGGACGAACAGAGACTCAAACTCTTGGAGAGAGACACCAAGGGGTGCGGAACTAGGGAACTATTTACATGGAAAACGGGCAATCTCCCCAGACTCTAGGCCCGTTTCACCTGGATACCTCTTGGGGGATATCCTCTATATCCTCTTGGGGGATATTCTAACAACAAGTGATTATAAGACGATCTGTCAAAGTGCTATGAAATACAATATGCTGGACAGTATGCTTCTCAAAGCGCTTTACAGCATAACAACAATAACAACAACAATTTTACAAGTCCTGGGAGGAAGAATATCATCAATATTAATAATAATAATAAACTTTATTTTATATAGTGCCTTTAAAGGTGGCTTTTTTTAAAAACTTTTTTTAAATGCATTTGCATTTGCACACAGAGCAGTGTTTACTTGAACATGGAGATGCCATACTGAAAAATTCCTGCACACAACCATTGCAGTGGAATTTGCATCATTTGGCAGGGCTATGATTTATACAAGTGGTGGTGGATTTGGAGACACAATGTATTTACATTGGGTTGCTGTAAGTGGAGCACTAATAAGCCCAAAGCTCTACTTATTATTTTACAAGAGAATGCACCTGACAAGCTGGACAGTATGTTTCTCAAAGCGCTTTACAGTGTAGTGGTTTGATGGGTTTACTGAGACAATTATTAATTGTAACAGTAATCACGAGGTTGTTCGTTGTAGCTTTTAGAAAATCAATTGTCGGAACAACTAACAACGCACACACACGGGTTCAATACACGAGATACATTTATTAATATAAATTGTGCACCAAAGATATACTAGTCTGCCTGGATACGAGTGGCAGACCTTACTGTGAGGGTTATCAATATACAAGGTATATAATCTCGAAGAGATGCAAACACAAAGAGATACACAACAGAGAATATATGTCAATATATATCGTTCGATTACCAAATCGCTAATCAGTGTTATTACCCACTGTTACTCTAAACTCGGAAGTAAATACATTACTCATGAATTAAATTGATAACAACTTGTGTTGAGGTACAATTGAATTCTCGAGACGCAATGTAGAACATGGGGTTTACTTATCCACTGTGTGTGGATTTGGAATCTCCCGGCACGAACACCAAACCAGCTGACAGGCTCTGTTGCAGCCTCTGTTGCAGCGGTTGTCCAATGGGCATTGTGTCGGCGTCCTCTGGCTACCAGCCAACCAGTCAAGGTGCAGCTCGGAGTAGGACGGGCGGAGGAATCTGACTGCGGCGCGCAGGGCAGTCGTTGCTCCGAGGGGATCTACCAGCAGTCCGGCTGGCTTGTAGAAAGTCTCTATGCACAGAGTGTGACCGCGAGTCCTCACAAGTCACTCTTTTGCCTGGGAAGAAGCTGGTTCGTTCCCGGTCCAGTGCTGCTTCTGAATAAGCTATTCAGGTTGTCGACGAGGGTCCAACTGTAGGCTGCCGTTGATCAAGCGGAGCATTCACGTTGGTAGAATTCTGAGTACATACGGGATCCTCGGCCTCGCGCTTAGAACAAAGTCCAAGTCCTTTTGCAGACAACAGCAGTTGTCACGTGATTGTCTCTGAGGATGCGCGAAAATGGCCAAGGAGAGCCCCGATCTGAGCTTGCGCTCCCTTTTTGACCAAGACCCAGATGTGTGCTGATTCGTTGAGAGTTTGGCGGGCATTGGAGACCCACGTGGTATTACCACGCCCTGCCAGTCCGTGATTGGTTGGTCAAGATGAGATATAAGTCACTTACTCTTGACACTTAGGAATGCAGTCCAGATGTCCATTTGGCACTCCCTAGACTGATAGGCGCCAATGGATGACCATTGATCATGATAGCCAGGCTTAGCTAAGTGCATTCCCGTCTGGGAGTTTGTTCCTTATCAAAAGAAAACATCTTAAATCAGGCTGCATGAATACTTTCTCTGTGGCTGCACCACAGAGATGGAGGGTGAGATGGGGCCTCCTTTAGGACAGCATACCAACGCTTAATTCTGTCTTATTAACAAGCATTGCCGCTACAACAGGATAACAACAACAATGACAACAACAATTTACAAGTTCTGGGATGAAAAATATGATCAATATTAATAATAATAATAATAAACTTTATTTTATATAGCGCCTTTATAGGTGGCTCCTCAAAGCGCTTTACAGGATAACAACCGATGAAACAACAGTGGCTGGGGGTTGAAAATACCTGTGAAACCAGTTTGTTCACAAACAATGTACTGTAGACACAGAGACTCAGTAGCAATAGCAATAAGCAATATCAAAATAGCAATATTATGGACACACAATTGACTTTTAAAAAAAAAACGTTTTTTTGTTAGCTGGTTTTTGTTGACAGCTTGACACAAGTTTGTCAGTGAAAAGACCATGGGCATTCTTCCTCCCCCCTACATTCTCAGAGTAAAATAGAATTTATTATCAGCACAATTTATTAAAGTGCTGAATTTAATATTATTGATTACTAATAGTTTATGCTAACACCTAGCTTTCTTAACGTGAGAAGTACTACCGTAAGTACTGTACAGTAAGTTCTTACTGTACTTACTGTACTGTACTTAAGTACTACTACTGTAAGCAAAAAAAAGGGGTTTTGGAGGGGGGGGTGTCTTGCCCCCTTCTACTTTGAAAATACCTGTGAAACCAGTTTAATTCGTCACAGCCAGCACTCCCGCAGAGAGTGATGAAAACCGCGCAGCGTCAAGCAAATGCACATTAATATGTTGGGCTTTTGGGTTCGGGTGAATTTGCGCCCTACAGTTCAACCTGCGGTACCGCTGTGTACTGTACATACAGTACAGTACGAACATGTGTTATTTTGAAATATAAAAAATGTCAATATACTTTAGGAGAAATTGAGTATTGGTGTGTATTTTTTCTTTAAAATACCAATAACAGCGACATACAGTTTACATAATATGTTTATGTTCCTAAATTAATATCGTTTATGACCTTTATGACATTCCTTATGCTCCTCTGCGTTTTATGCTTAGCTACTAAAATTTCCCTTTAGTGGTAAAATTCCATATAAATATTCAATACTAAGCGGATTAAAATGTGCACAGTAAAGAGATTCAATGATTAAATCTTTTCACTAACGACCAATACACCACATTAATTCCGTGTCGCATTAACATTGGAATGTTTTTTTTTACAAGTGTCAAAAGAAGCGATACACAACCTGTCTCCTCTATAACTCTTCAGTTTACAGAGAAATTCCGCCAGAGCCTCACAACATTGTCCAATACTCTTCTCGTGTCTAATTTTTAGATAAGCAGGATTTGAGCTACAGACCATAACAGACCAAAAAAGAGAATCCACCTGCGATTCGGGTGTTAACAAAACGTGTTTACAAAGAAAGTGAAATACAGTAATACTACCAGCTGTATAGATACATAGATTTAGAAATTTAGATCCTTAAATTAATATCATTATTAATTTATTTCGATACGTGCTTACATATTCTCGATTATAAAACAGATAATTCCGGTCCTGGAATCTGACTGGCTGACACCCTTCTGAAGTGGTACCATAATCTCTGGTATACGGACGCCCCTGAAATTTGACTTGTTACTGTGTGATAAATTTTAAAGACGTACAGTAGATAAAAAAGCTTGGATTCTCATGTATCTGGTACAAATATCTTTTAAAACAGTCTTTGTTGTGCTCTTGAGGATCCTTGTGATATTTTGAGCTCTGGTTGAATGATAAGTGTCGCAGTTTAAATAATTTTCGTTGTTAGAAATTATGAAATGCTCTGTTAAAAGCAAGGGAATTTTTATGTCTGTTATACTAAAAGAAAATGCCCAACGAACTAGGGATTGGACAGTTTTTCAGTGCTTGTACAATCGATGGAAATGTTCAAATAAATGTGCTAAAGAAATAAACAAAAAAAGAAATTTATTCCTTTATCATATTGGCTAGCTAATGTCCCGTCCTTGTTAGTTAGATCAACGAAATGCTGTGGTGTTACTTTTTGTTGATGAAAAAATAAAGATATTTCATTTAAAATGATGGTTACAAATAATGTGGACCAGCGTAATACTTTGAGTTTACAGCTTGTCCAAGGTCATTCATTATTAATAATATGAGTAATATCTTCGGTAAAGGCTTTGATGCATAAAATATTGCTGTATAATTAAAAGATTTATGATAAAGGTAGGTTGTATACTTTTGCCCAACTGAGCAATCTTGCTTTCATAAAATATACCAACTTTTTAATGACTGATGATTAACATGCTGTAATACAAAGTTTAAATTTAAAAGCTCAAATGCTGTACATGAGAGTTTAAGCTTTAATAGCTCCTCCTGGCGGTTTTACAAGGTGATTCTGGATACTTTCCGGTATGACGTCAAATGACGCGTGAAACTGCGTTTTGATGCGACACGGGTATACCGCAAAATACCCCACCCGTTTTGAATGGCTGCATCTGTATGTGAAGTAAGAATTCATTAAAGGTAAAGATTAGATTTTTCATTTTTATTGTATTCAGCAGCTTCTAGTGTATTTAAAGATTGTATTGTGAGAGACAAACTGGCAGACCCTAAGTAGAGGTTGGTGATGCTAGCATATGGTGACTGTGTGAGAGACTGCCAACTCTCTGTCTGCAGAAAGACAGACCATATAATGTACTGTAAAAAATGCCGCCGTATCTATAGCTTGTCAAATTAGTGACTTCCTGCAGCTAAAGTCTCTTACCAACACATGCTTCCAGGGAATACGCACCTCCCCTCTGTGTTCCTGACTCTGGTGCCATTTCCCTCTCCCTAGTATGGAACTTGGGGAGGAGTAACACCTAGCTGACACTCCTCAGGTGATATCACACTCCATCCCCTTGGGATTAGATCTCATCCTCTCCCTGGGGAGAGGTACCACCCTCCTGAAAGTTTGCCTCGTACAGTGTTACAGAACCTACATTAAGATTTTAAGAACAAGAATAGAGGTCTAATTAATATGCTATACATGTACATTTTTATTAGCGTGACAGTCCTTATTCTTATGTTTTCATTTGTTTCCATGTGCAATTTCAATTTTACTCAGAAAACAATGTCTTCAAATAACCAAAATATCAATTATTCCAGTTGATATTCATTGCCTTTGACATAAGGTAATCTGCCAAGTATTGTTTTACTGGATATTTTGTTTGATGCAGTATAAGAAAAAAAATAACTTTTAAAACAACGTGTATATTTTACCTTCATAAAATGCTATTAAATGTGAGAATAAATTGTATTGCCATCCAGGTTGTGGAGTGCCTTTTTAGAAAGGCACTTGTTGCTAAAAGACCAAAGCTGAATGGAGATTGTGACAAGGTTCAGTTGTGGGAGGTCCTTAAGAACAGGATAAGTAGATTTAAGATTAGGACACACATCACACATACAACAAAGGAAGCAACAGACTCAGCACAGTCGTGTATAGGGTCGGTATTTATATGGTAACATGTCTAATTAACTTATGTAGGATCAAAACAATGAGCCAGAAAAGATCTTGGTGTACATATGTATTAACGTATGAGACGCTGCTTATATCGATATTTAAAGAGGAAGTAACTGCGCTGTGATAGACCAAGAGCAGACTAATAGGCTGCAGCTTTAGCTACTCCAACAAGGGGGGAAAAGAGTAAATGTTTGTGCTGACGTCTGAACCAAGTTAGAGGAGGATTGAGAGAAATTATTCTGGAGGGGACTGGGAAATCTAGGAGCATCATCTATTTAAAAAGCCAGCCTGTTTTGGGGAAGGTATTCTGAAGTATCATGACTACCGGATAATTGGCCTTCCTTACTTAGCACAATACCCCGAGGAAGAGTCAGAATGGCTTCCTACCAAATTGCCACACACCAACCACATTTACACCCTAAACACACTTATAAACAAACATGGAAGAAAGAAAACACAACATTTCGAATCCACAGCCAAAAAGTTGTGTTTTCTTTCTTCTCTTTTCAGCATGGAATAAATCTATTACTTGTCCCTTTGCAGCCTTGCAGCATTTCGTCTCTTCACAGCGATCTGGTCCAAGACCAGGCTTTCTACCCTTCTCCTTTTCCTTTACAGATGTTGTCCCTTACACCCAAAGACATATTGACATGGAGTGAGACATATTGGAACAGTCTGCAGTGCCTGGTCTCACAGTACATGACACAGAGATCAAGTTCCTGCTCTACACTGGTGACCTGGTCCTGCTGTCACCCATAGAACAAGGATTGAAGCAGAGCCTGGCACTTACAGAGCACTACTGTGGACCTGGACACTGACAATGAATCTGGACAAGACCACAGTCATGTTTTTCCAGAAGAAAGTAAGATCTCAGGGAAACAGGTACCACTTTGCACTGAACAACAACACATTGGAACACACAACTAACTTTACATAAAATACCTCAGACTGACAATCAGTTCATCTAGGAGTTTCAACCTGGCACTAAAGGAGAAGGCATGCAGGGCTTTCTATGTCATTGGAAGGAGGCTTTACAACACCAACCCCTCCATAAAAATTTAGCTGTGAATATTTGAAAGTGTAATCGAACCCCTTGCCTTATATGACAGTGAAGTGTGGGGTCCGCTCACAGACCAGGATTACACTAAATGGGACAAACACCCCATAGAAACTCTGTACACAGAGGTCTGTAAAAACATCCTCCATGTGCAAAGAAAAACTCCTAGCAATGTGTGCAGGGCCGAATTAGGCTAAAACCTATTACTTGACAGATCAGCATACAGAAGACAGCAATCAATTTTGGATACACTTGAGAAGTAGTAATTAGAATACATACGACTACAATGCTCTGCTGATCCAAGAGCTGAGCACGTAGAAGAGCCAATTCCAATGGTATGAATTGTTGTAAAAGCTGAGAGAAAAAAATAACAGAAATAGTCAAATAGTTTTGCAATTTTTAAAACAACTTAGCTTACAAAGTCCACATTCAAGGGCGGGAACACCACCCGAGGAACAGTGAGCCTATTCTATGTGTTGTATGTTGTATATAAATGTCCTATGATGTATTTGTATTATAAATGTATGTAGATAAATATTTAATGTATATGATGTGATGCCAACAAAGCAGTCTGAGTATTAATTTAACAATGCTTCCAATGAGTCCAGTCCACTGAGTGTGTGGATTAATATAAGTAATAGTGTGGTATTGTCTGTTAGTGGGTGTACCAAAGAGTAGGCAGAGGAGCCTTCACTCTGGAAAATGTTGACACTTTGAGTGAAAAAACCTCTGCTGACCTCTGATAGTGATAATGCAGTTGAGACAAAAACACAGTCGCCATTGATGAGAGTGTGTAAAAATGTAAGTGTGAAAAAGCAGTGGTGGCTGGGAACTGAGGAAAGGTTTGTTGGCAAATGTGAGTTGCATAGCCTGGGACGCGAGTGTCAGAGAGGTCATGTGCTTTTGATGAGTCTATTGAGTCTGAGGGAGAGGTTAAGGTGCTAGGAGACCTTGAGTGTCATGTGTGTGTGGACATAGCCTGGTGAAGTCAGGTGACAATGTCTCTGGCCGAAGGTGGACATAGAAGTCTGAGAGCTAACTGATTGAGAGAGACTGTAGGCTTAATGGAGCTTGTAATAGCCGAGTCTTCCACTGCTAATTCCTGAAAGAAAAAAGAATTCCTGAAAGGAATTAGACAACATGTAAAACTTGGAGGTGAGGTTTTGTCTAGCCTGGGAATCCGTGAGTGAAGGGCTCAGTGATATGACTAAATTTCGAGAATCATGTGTAAATGAATAGGAGAATCTGAGTCTGAAGTCTGCGAGCCCAGGGCTCATAGATCTTGACATTTGTGAACCTTCGGACCTACTTACCTTGAAGAGAGGTAAGAGATGTATAACCCCACTCTTGGAGGAGAGTGTAATAGTGAGTGAAAAAGTTCCCCAACAGGCAATGAGGAGCATGTTTGAAGTTGTGGAAACACCTGTTTTGTTTGGTGTCCATCATCCCCATGGCACCAGAAAACCAATAATCTGTGAAAATGTATTGACAATTTAAAAACAAAATGCAAAACAAAATCAAAATTAAAAAATTCTGGAACCTGGTTTGAAATTTGATGTAGGATTCAAATATGATTCACTTAAAACAGATTTGTCTCAAAATACTAAGTAAGAGACCATCTGTATTGTTTATATACATACAACATCTGCTGTATGTATATACATACTTTAATATAGAAATATTTTGTCGTATGTAGGTGTGTATAATCTGCAATTAGTTTCACATCAGTGTCATTGTGTTTATGATCCTTCACAATCTTATAAAGCTGTTACAACCAGGATACAAATACTTTTCAATTTTGTCAGCATCTCCCAGAGCAAAGCTAATAGCTATTAAATCTATTATCGTTAATATTTTTAAATTAAATTAAATCTTGAAGTTAAAGTGGTAATTTAATAAAAGGGTATGCAATTCCATTCTTTGAGTGACATACCTTTAAATTGACACTCGAATAAGACCTAGAAAAATGTTAATTTGATGCCTTATCCACTCAAATAGTTCAAATAAGTCATAAAGGCTATGAATCAATGAGTCCAGAATCAAATGTGACACATGAGGACAGGATTTGCCTACTTCCAATTTAATATAAAATTGGCACCTAAATGAAAAAAGATACTATAAGTAAAATATGTAAAAAAACTACACAATAAATACAATAGAAGTGTTTAAGGTCCTCGTTCATTTTTTTATCTTCTCAGTTGTACGATATTAACTGTAAGAACTAAGATGAAATGTGTCAGGAAGCAGGCTTTATGAGAGTTATAATGTCATGATCCACATGACTTATCAAGATTCCTGAAATGCATTTACTATACCAAAACCATTCTAGATTATTCTGTTAGTAGTTTTATTTGCATCATTATATTTCATGACTATGGGTGGATATATCCATTTTAATGAGCCTTGCCTTCAGTGGAATACCTATCACCTATGAAAATATAGCATTACAAAATGTAACCTTGTCATTAGTCAAAGGACATCTTAAACACATGTTGCAGATCAGTGGTATAAGACCTCCATTTTACAATATTTATCTTACTGTTTTCATCTATAATATCATTTAATCAAAGCAGTTTGTTTTCTCAGTGTTGAAGTGGGTATCATTGGAAATGTTTGGCAGAGCTGAAACCCCAATAAAATAAAACCTTAACTTTATTTTTTTAGCAAGTGCTTGATACATCCACTAGGTATGCAACACCCTCAATTCCCCAGCTATGCCTGTATTATGTAAAGGAAAGTATTATTTTTTAAAACCAAATAAGTGTTTTTTTTTACCAATTAATTTGAACATGCAAATATCACTTGGTTCAAAACATTTCACTTTTGTAATAATGATGTGCTTTTAGCTCTTTACCTTACTTGTTTTGTTTTTTTTTTTAGCCTGAGTTTGAACTTCGCATTATGCCAAGTTGTGGATAATTTTTATATGCCTTTTCTCCATACAGGGCCACATTAATTTGTATTAGTATTAGTGATGATTCGTTTATCTTGAAGTTATTCTAAGTAATTTAAAGTAAAATATGAAAGATTTAGAGCAATAGAAAGATTAGAGCATTTAGAGTAATATCTGAAATATTGATTTTATTTAATAAGACTAGGTTTATCTTTCTGGATAAATAATTCTACAACTACAATTAATTAATAATGAATTTGGTTTATATTTAAAGGGCCTGGCAATAGGTTATAAAGATAGGTCTCATAGAAAGTTGATTGTTTATGATAAGCTTACCATTTGTCAGTCCACCTGTGGAGAGAAAAAACAAGAAGAAATAGTCCTTGATAAACAGTTTTGCAATTTTTAAGTTAATAAACTTAACTTGTAAGCTTAGCTTACAAAGTCCATATTAGAGATGTATCTGCTTGTTTGCTAATATTCCAATGAAGGACAAGATAATGCTCTGTACATTTTTCTCATCATAGATAGGAATATTTTTATTATACAGTTCAAATCTATTTTATAAAAGATAAGATCACTTTATTGGTCATATACAATTTCTTGTATTAGGAATTTGTTTTTACACATACCCCAACTCCATGAGACACACAGATGGAGAGAAGCATGGGGTCAGAGTGTAGGGTCAGTCATTTATAAGGCACCCCTGGAGCAGTTGGGGTTAAGGACCTTGCTCAGGGACCCAACAGAGTAGGATTCCTCTGCCAGCCGCAGGATACGAACCGGCAAACTTCCAGCCATGGGCGCAGATTCTTAGCCACTGCACTGCTCCAGTTTAGGTGACTGCCACACACCAACAATGATTAAATTGAGAAAAGGTTATCAAAGAAAAAATAATAATTTAAGCTTCAAATGTAACATAATCCTCCCATTACAGCAATTATAGCCACAATATCTTTTGCAGTTTGTTACACAAAGCAATTATTTTTTGTGTCTGTTTTTGTCAGTTTAACCAGAACCATCTCACTGAGAAAACCTTTGTCATGGAGGGCAAATGGTTTGGTCTTTTATTTAGGCTATACCTTGACACTGAACATAATTCAGTGATTAAAATTGCAAATCCCATTTAATTGAAGAGTAGAGGAGGTGTTCCCAGTGTATAGGGTAACTTGCAAAATCTAGTCCAATTCAATTAGTGAATCAATTTCTCCATTCTCCATCTTCATCTAATATGTAGTGGGGCTGTTAGTGCATAATAGCTGCCTTTTGTCACCAGTATAATTATCATTATGATAAGGAATACCAGCAACTTTGTATTTTAAAATGATCCCTCTTTAAAGAGTAGTAGCTTGTTAAAAGCAAATAAATACATTTGACTGAACAATTCAGCAATTATTTGAAATTGTATTCAATTATGTAAAGTCTAAAATATTTTTAATCACAAAATTGAGTAACTTTAAAGTTTATATGTCATCTGTAAATATCCTACATAATTAGTCTTACTGTTATTGCACTACTGCTATTGGCAGACTACTATTGTACTCAAAATTAATGTTTCTCTAAAACCAACAATACCACCAAAACTCTTTAGAAACTCAATATATTTTACAAGGGAAACATGTAAATGAACCTGCATGTTAATTCAATTATATAATTACCCAGATTACACCAAAACATGTTATTATTTAGAATCACAATTAATCTAAGGCATATCCTGAAAATGTAATATGTTGACAAAAATGTTCAATAGTGGAAAATATCTCATATTACTCTAAAATCAACTGGAACACAAGGCTTAAAATACATATAATTTTCCATAAACTGTATAACTGTATTTATATGTACAGTAACTGTGTATGTGCATTAACCATACAATTCAATATATTTTCAAAGTATGATAACCTAAAAATGAATTGAATTTATTTTTTACATTTTGAAGGGAAAGTACTGCAGAAAATGTATGTATACATCCTTTCTGATTAGCACAGAGATGCAGCTCCCCACTTGAACCTTTAAATATGCTATATATAATTTTCCACTTGGAATAATTGTCATAAAACACTAATCCTAGGTTTGATATTTCAAACTGATGATCTCCTGCATCCTGGGGAATATTATTAATGAAAGCAATGGGACATTTCTATCAAAGCTCCCTGTGGACTCATTAACTGGTGTGCCATGGACCATTACAAACCTACAGCACTGGAACTCTCATAAGAGACATGTTTTCATAATACAGCCTTCAAAATAAGATCCCTGTATTAAACTTAAATTTAAACAATTATTTATAGTTTTTGGACTTTGCACCTCTTACTGTATATCATTGTGTTTGTTTTTTATCTGATATTTACAGAAGCACCTAAGCTTTCACATAATCGTTCAACCACTCGGAATGCATTAGAAAATACATATGATTGGCAGTAGAACTGTCTAAATTTGCAAGAAAAAGAGGAAAAGCAAAATCAAGAAAAAATGTTTCCTGTATTCCTTTAAATTAAAAGGCAAACAATACGAAACTACTTAAAATAAGTATAATAAGCAGAAACTAAGAATCTATCACGCCCAGTACACCTAGAGGGCGCTCTACGTCTGTCCTGTTCCTAGTTCCCTATGATTATTCATGTCTTTCTGGTGTGTCTTGTTGTGTAGCATATTTACTTCCTGTTTCTGCTCTGCTCCTCCCTCAGCATTGAGGTTCGGAAGTCCTGAAACCCGCCTAGCACCAGGTCACCCCACGTCTGCTACCTGAGGGCATAGGTTTCTAGGTTACAGCTTTTCCTGAACAGCTGAGCCTGGGCTAACCCCCATCTCACTGCTACACATAGGGTCTTTTTTGCTCTCCTGCCATTCCATGGTTCGTCCTTTCCGACATCCGTGACAGAATGCTGAGCCTACTCTAGACCCCATGAGCATTTTTTTTTCCTCTTTGTTTCCTGGCTTTTTAATTTTTTTTCTATACTCATGGTTCTGGGCTTCCATGCCCCCTGCTCTTCCCTATCTGTTGTGGGCTATTTCTTTTACGTGTTGTTTGTTTCCCTGTTCCATCAGGGTTTATTTTCGTTGCATGTTTTGCCTTTGTCCTGGGCTCCCACGCCCCCTGCTGCTTCCGTGTTCCGGGCTCCCACGCCCCCTGCTGCTTCTGTGTTACGGGCTCCCACGTCCCCTGGTCTCCCTGGCTCCGGGCTACCACGCCCCCTGGTCTGGGCTTCCATGCCCTTGTGTGTAGTCTGTTGCCCTATTCCTTCAGGGTTTATTTTGTTGTGTGTGAATTTTTTTTTCATTTAATGTGTTTTGTCTGTCCCGGGCTCCCATGCCCTCTGGTCTGGACTTCCATGCTCTTATGTGTTATTTGTTCCCCTGTTCTGTCAGGGTTTATTTTTGTTGTTTGTGATTTTTTGCTTGTTTGGTCTGTTTTTTTTGTCTGGCTCCTTTGGAGCCCAGTCCGGCCCCCCCTTCCTCTACTCAATAAAGGTTTTTTGTACCCCAGAGGAGGGGGTAGCTCTCAGCCGTGGACTCCCGGAGGTTTCCTTTTCGTAAAATGAGGTTTTTCATCCCCCCAGTGCTGTGCAGCTCTTTTTTGGGTGTCAGGAGCCGCCCTTGAAGGGGGTGGTACTGTCACGCCCAGTATACCTAAAAGGCGCTCTACTTCTGTCCTGTTCCTGCTTCTGCTCTGCTCCTCACTCAGCATTGAGATTTGGATGTCCTGAAACCCGCCAAGCACCAGGTCGCCCCAAGTCTGCTACCTGAGGGCATAGGTTTCTATACGGCATTTCCTGAACAGCTGAGCCCGGGCTAACCCCCGTCTCACTGCTACACATAGGGTCTTTTTCACTCTCCAGCAATTCCACAGTAAGTCCTTTCCGACATCCGTGACACCTTCCAGTTAATCAAGGTATTGCAAAATCTGCTTTATTTATTTTATCTTCTCAATCCTTTCTGTGCATTGCTATGCAATTTTTACATACTGTAGTTGTCCTTGGGTTAGGAAGCAAGTAATATGGATGAAGATGTAGATGATCAAATTCCTAATAATTTACTCAGTTTAATTAACTTTGCAGTAAAATGATTAAGAATACCCTACTAAAGAATAAGCATTCAACAGTGACTGGGCCATTCATATGAATGTTATTAATGTAGTGGACCACAGTTTAAATATATGAATAAAAATTAAAAGACAGAGGAGGAGAATGAAAATACAGAAGAAATAAAAAGAGGAAGGGAGAGAACAGGAAGCTGAATGGTAAGTGAGCTCCTTTTTCTGAACAAGACTGGGGACCAGATTCTATCCAGGTATTCTGAGCATTATTACAAAATATGTTGCTTATTTTTTAGGAAGATTCTGAATTGATATATTACAGATACCTCAGGCTAAAAACACCTCTCTTCTTTTAATGAGGAATTGCAAGAATAGGGATTTAGAGAATAGAGAAATTAGCTCCCATTCAGGACACATGGTGGCACAGTGGTTAGCATTGCTGTCTTACAGCACCAGTGCTCAGGGTTCTAATCCATACATAGGGTGCTATCTGTGTGGAGTTTGTATGTTCTTCCTGTGTTTATGTGGATTTTCTCTGGGTGTTCTTATTTCCTCCCACAATCAAAAGACATACTGTTAGGTTAACCGGTTTCTAGGAAATTAGGCCTTGGTGTGTGTGTGCCTTATGATGGACTGGTGTCCCAACCAGTGTGTATGCTATTTTGCTTGCTGGGAGAGGCTTTGGCTCACCTGTTTGAATTAATTGTTACTTCAAAGTGTCAAGATTGCAAGCAACAAAAAGTTTGCAAGTCACTGTAATTTCAGACTCCTTTTATTTTCTCTTTTCCACCTCGCAATGTTTGGCATCTTTCCCTTTCCAGGAGTGACTCGACGGCACAGGCTTCATCACAGTGTAGCGGCAATGCTTGTTAATAAGACAGAATTAAGCGTTGGTATGCTCCTAAAGGAGGCCCCATCTCACCCTCCATCTCTGTGGTGCAGCCACAGAGAAAGAATTCATGCAGGCTGATTTAAGATGTTTTCTTTTGATAAGAAGCAAGCTCCCAGACGGGGATGCAATTAGCTAAGCCTGGCTATCATGATCAATGGTCATCCATTGGCGCCTATCAGTCTAGGGAGTGCCGAATGGACATCTGGACTGCATTCCTAAGTGTCAAGAGTAAGTGACTTATATCTCACCTTGACCAACCAATCAGGGACTGGCAGGGCGTGGTAATACCACGTGGGTCTCCAATGCCCGCCAAACTCTCAACCAATCAGCACACATCTGGGTCCTGATCAAAAAGGGAGCGCAAGCTCAGTTCTGGGCTCTCCTTGGCCATTTTCGCGCATCCTCAGAGACAATCACGTGACAACTGCTGTTGTCTGCAAAAGGACTTGGACTTTGTTCTAAGCGCGAGGCCGAGGATCCCGTACGTACTCAGAATTCTACCAACGTGAATGCTCCGCTTGATCAACGGCAGCCTACAGTTGGACCCTCGTCGACAACCTGAATAGCTTATTCAGAAGCAGCGCTGGACCGGGAACGAACCAGTTTCTTCCCAGGCAAAAGAGTGACTTGTGAGGACTCGCGGTCACACTCTGTGCATAGAGAATTTCTACTAGCCAGCCGGACTGCTGGTAGATCCCCT
Source organism: Atractosteus spatula (assembly GCF_055471065.1). NCBI lineage: Eukaryota > Metazoa > Chordata > Actinopteri > Semionotiformes > Lepisosteidae > Atractosteus > Atractosteus spatula. Next base: position 31,848,232 of record NC_142706.1, on the reverse strand, counting down.
CGGAGCAACGACTGCCCTGCGCGCCGCAGTCAGGTTCCTCCGCCCGTCCTACTCCGAGCTGCACCTCGACTGGTTGGCCGGTAGCCAGAGGATGCCGACACAACGCCCATTGGACAACCGCTGCAACAGAGGCTGCAACAGAGCCTGTCAGCTGGTTTGGTGTTCGTGCCGGGACATTCCAAATATAAGTAAGTAAACCCCATATTCTACATTGCGTCTCGAGAATTTAATTGTACCTCAACACAAGTTGTTATCAATTTAATTCATGAGTAATGTATTTACTTCCGAGTTTAGAGTAACAGTGGGTAATAACACTGATGAGCGATTTGGTAACCGAACGATATATATTGACATATATTCTCTGTTGTGTATCTCTTTGTGTTTGCATCTCTTCGAGATTATATACCTTGTATTGATAACCCTCACAGTAAGGTCTGCCGCTCGTATCCAGGCAGACTAGTATATGTTTGGTGCACAGTTTATATTAATAAATGTATCTCGTGTATTGAACCCGTGTGTGTGCGTTGTTAGTTGTTCTGACGATTGATTTTCTAAAAGCCCCAACGAACAACCTCGTGATTACTGCTACAATTGATAATTGTCTCAGTAAACCCATCAAACCACTACAACAGCATCCTGACCTTCTGAGTCTGGGATTAGGGAGCGTCTGGTCCCGTTATCCCCTTTCTATTCCCCTGATCCTCCACCAGATCCCTCCGGCTTTTAACTCTGTCTGTCAGGATGGATTACCCGGTCTTGGACTTTTGCTACACCCATGGTTTTGCCTCGGACTCCCTTGGACTGTTTGCCTCGGCTACACCTCCCCCGAACACCAGTGCATCATGGACATGCCCCCTGTTTTCCTTTCAGCCCCTTCGCATGCTTTTTTCCCCGTGTTTTCCTCACTCCTCCCTGGATTGTGTTGTCTGTTAGGGTCCTGAAAGAACGCTTCATTACAGATAGCACTTAAAAAATTAGACCCAGGACCCTAGCCCTACGAGACAGCAATGATATCCAATGTGGCACTGTGCTGCCTAATAAGCAATACAATTTTAATAAAGTCACATACATTAATATACGTCATGTTTATAATTAATGACATTTTGTTACTGATGCATTCTTGTTTGATTATGCCAATTCCCCTTGTAAAGCCTGGATGAGTGTGTGCTTGTTCATTGGTGTCTGAATTCTAGATTTGACACATTTTCCCAACTCATCATATACTGTAAGTGTTCAGCACAGATCGAGTCTGGTGAGTAGGGTATCTAATGTTACATTATCGTCTATTAAGAAAGCCACAATTACTTACAGTATGTAGCACAAGGTTGTGTGTTGTTCCTCTGGAATATTGTCATATCAGTATGAGAACCTTAACAATCATGCTGTAACAATAATTAAAATCAGTTAATCAGTTTATTTGTGCATACAGAAATTTATGCCTTTCAGGCAACCATTTTTTTAAACATCATTTAGGATTACTTGCAATTCAAGACGGATGTTGTAATGTTTACTGTTTTATCTGTATTCAAAACACTTCCTCAGTTTGTTTCTTAAGGTATCTTTGCTGTTTTATGTACAATGAATTGTGATATACAAATATCATAGTAAACAATTTTCATCCTTTTTGTTGACAGTTTTAACTCCAGCTCTTGTGAAAGCACTGCTTCCTGATAAACTTAATTTGTAACTTAATGATTTTTTATCATTCTACATAAAAATGCTTTTATATAATATTGTGCTTTTTACTCTTGTTCGTAAATAAATATTTTATTATTACTATGGGGAAATGGAGAAAAAAAAGCCACTTTAAAGGCTGGGCGGCCCGGGAGTCAGCTCCGGCACGCTCGCCCCGACACCCGCTGCCGCCACCGCTTCCCGCTCCAGTCAGCCTGTGCGCCCTGGACACCTCCCTCCCAGCCCGCCGCGAGACTGATTTGTTCCCCCTGCCCCATCAACTCTCGCCGGCCCAAGTCAAGGCAACCACCCACCTGCTGCAACCAGTCCAACCCCAGGATACAGTCCTCGCGGACTGGGGCGAAGTAGAAGGGGAGTTTCACCCTTGCAGCCCCAAACTTCCCGATGAGCGCCCGCTTGCTAAGGACCTCGGCGCACTGCCCCGTCACTGTCCTCAGGCGCAGGCTGGTGGTTTCCCATCCTGGGGGTCTGGCTGCCTCGGTGCCCGGCAGGACACCAGGCCGCAGCAGGGTGATGGTCGAACCTGTGTCGACGAGGGCCTGGCAGGGTCTGCCCTCGATGAGGCAGGGAAGAAATAACCCCTTGCTGTGGCCAACCCTTCCCACGGCAGCAGGCGGGGTGAAGCGCTCCTTCTGGCTTTGAATGATTATAAATGAATAAAAGCATTTTATTAAAAACACGTTTGCATTTGTTTGGGTGCTATATTATGTATTTTTCATATATAAGATATAATGATGTGTTCCTGCTTAGACATTGCACAACTTTAAAAGCTATAAAAACAGATTTCAATAGTTAATAACCAATTTTTATGCACGAAACACGGGTGATTTTTCTTCCTCCTGATCAGTTAAGAAATCTGTGTATGCTGTAAGGTTTTAACTTCTTAATTAAACGTTTAAAATACACGTTTTGAATAGATAAAATCATATTCTGTTGTCTTCCTGGTATGTAGAACAGATCAGCAGGTATTTTGTCCCCAATCAGAGGCACACCACAATTCAACCACATCACAGATCTGCCACACACGCCTCAGGACGGTGACGTCACTGCCTTTCATATGAATCCTTTCATATGGAAACATTTTGACACTGAGCTTAACAATCTTAGGAAGATCACAAAACAAGCCTGTTAGCTTGGTTTTTGCCTAAAAAAATCACGCCAGAGAAAGTAAAGTACTGTAGCATTAACTAGCAAAGGTGTTTCGCAGACGTAGGCATAGTACGTAATTCAGGCTTGATGAACTCTAATAATTAATTATAATTATAATTATATAATTATAATTAATTATAATTATAATTAATTATAATTAATATAATTAATTAATAATTAATAATTAATTAATTAATTAATATAATTAATTAATAATTAATCGAATCCCAGGTGTGAGTTCATAAAGCCTGAATTACGTACTATGCCTACGTCTGTGAAACACCTGATCATCTGCTTGAAAGATTTCAGTGCTTTGTGTATATCCTAATCGCAGTGGGGGCAGGGTTTGTGGGGACAGGTTTGGTTGAAATTGTATTTGGGATCTGTGTTCTTTACACTTGAAACATTTTTAACATTTAGCTGATCTTGTTACAGCATGTTACTGTTTACTGTTACTGACCATATTAATTTTAAGTGCTTAATGCCATTTTTTTGACCACACACGAATATTCTTATGTTTATATCTTCGCAAGGGAATCAGTGCGAATTGTAATACTAATTAAATGACTGCAGGCACTTTCCACCCCCTCTACATTCTCAGAGTAGAATAGGCTAACCTTTTAATTAAAGACAGTCCACCCTCCCCCATGGACAGGAAAAGTGCCCGCAGGCAGGGCAGGTAATATGGTCAGTAACAGTAAACAGTAACATGCTCAGAAGGAGCACGTAAAAACGTTTCCGAAATAACCACATGTAAGACTTGCTTAAAATGTTTAGGGAGAAATGAAATACTGGTGTGTATTTTTTCTTTAAATTACCAAGTCCAGCAATATACAGTACAGTTTACATAATATGTTTATGTTCATAAATTAATATCGTTTATGAGCATGTGAAAGGCATGGTGAATAGGAGATTCTCAAGACTTACTTTGTATGATTGGAAACGCGTGATCGGATCAACTAAATGCTGTGGTGTTACTTTTTGTCAATGAAGAAATAAAGTATTTTCATTTACAAAGACAGTTACAAAGAATGTGGACCAGGCTTTGATACATAAAATATTTCTGCATAATTAAAATATTTATGATAAAGGTAGGTTGTGTACATTTACCCAACTGAGCAATCTTGCTTTCATAAAATATACCAACTTTTTAATGACTGATGATTAACATGCTGTAATACACAGTTTAAATTTAAAAGCTCAAATGCTGTACCTGAGAGGTTAAGCTTTATTAGCTCCTCCTGGCGGTTTTACAAGGTGATTCCGGATACTATTAACATAATCTCATTTACATATGGTAATGTCCGGTATGACGTCAAATGACCGTGTTTTGATGCGACACGCCCACTGCTTTGTACCGTGGCGTACCCCACGCATTTTGAATGGCTGCATCTGTATCACGGAAGCCTCGAAAAGGCTAAATTTTGTCATGTACACAAATTAAAGAGATTTGTTCATTTATAATTGTACTCTAGTTGTGTCTAATCACAGTAGATCTACATCATCATGCTTGCTGATTAATTAAGTCTTCACCATCAAGTAGCAATCAATTTGTTTTATTTTGGAAATGAGAGAAAGTAGTACATTCATACATAAAATTTAAATACTTTATTTTATTTTAAGTGTACAGTATCTCCATTTTTCAGCTAAAAATATTTCTACTAAATACTGCACATATTTAACTGAAAAATAAATAATTCTACTAGTGAATTCTATTATAGAATTCTTTGTATTTCAGTCTTGCTCAAAAACTCTGTAATTACCAAGAAACATCCAAATGTTTTGATGATTCTACTAAATTAAGCACATTCTGTAGAAGTCATTTTTTGTTCATGTTCTAAATAAAAGGTCACCCATTGAATGACTCTGTGACAGTGAAGGGTTTTTGTTTGAACTGACTAGGACTGAGGGATGTGTGATATTTTGTCAGTTTTACATTTCTAATATTCAAAAAATGTTTAAATATAATCATTCTACATTTTCTACAAGACCATTTCCCAACAAAACATTTTATTCTTTTAAATGAAACACAGGATGTTGGTTGTTACTTCCAATGGCCTATAAAAGGGAAGTAGTTTGTATGAATATCAGACCTAATCTTTGAGGAAACTTACTCTGTGTTTTGATCTCCGCAGGCTGGTCATAATAAACAAAGTTCAGATCTATGACAAGCTGTGCTGTGACTTTTTATATCCCTGCACTTTTGCTTCACGTACCAGATACAACTGTTTGATACTGATTCTCATTGTCTCGATCCTGGTATTTTATAGAAAGTAAGTATACATTGTTATCAAAGAGTAAATCCTACCCACTTGTAGTTTATGTTAAAACGATGGGGATGAATACCAAGAAGTGGTAAGGAGTATGTAAGAACTTCATGGATAGTATTGTAGCTGCAAGGCTTATTAATACAGGAATTAAGTTTGCTGCTCCCTTGCCAGTCTCTTGGTTCAAAGAGTTGAGAGGAGGTCGCCCGCGTGTAACCAAAGGATCTGCCCGAGGTTAGCCCAGCAGCAAGCCTCGTGAACCGCTGGTAACCCACCATGAATGCTCACCTGATCAACGAGTGAATTACAGTCGGAACTGTCGACAGCTGAATCTTAGTATTCAGGACTAGCGCTACATCGGGAAAGAACCGGTCTTCTTCCCGTCTAAAGAGTGTGACCTGCTTGGACCGGCAGTCATGTTTCATGTACACAAACTCTACTAGTTCAGCCAGGACTAACTAGCAGAGTCACTGCCAGGGCACCGCAACAGGAATCTCTCCTTCCTTCTCCCACACATCCAGCCACACCAGGACTGCCTGGCCCTGAGCCAGAGGATGCTGATTGGATGCAGCAACAGCCTGTTGCTGTTTCTTTGTGTCCACAGGAGATCTGAATCCACATAAATTGGATGAGTATTCAACATTCTACATTGCAGCTCGATAATTCAGTTGTTACCTCAATCCCAGTTGATGTTAATTTAATTCCTATTGGTGATGTACTTGCTTTTGAGTATCTAATGTAGAAGGTGTAATCAAAGCTCCTTAACAAAAAGGTATAAATGAATGGTATACTGAATGTAGGTGTCTCTTGGTTTTTGTAACTCTTCGTGATTGAATATATACCTTTTGTATTCTGCTAACCCTCACTATAACATCTGTAATGTTTATATGCACATATTTTGTATTAATAAATGTATTCTCATGTATTAGTATCTGTGTGTGTGTGTGTTGCCGAGTTGTTCTGTAAGGTCAGTTTCTAATAGCCATCAAAGAATCATTTTGTGATTTACTGCTACAATCAATAATTGTCCCAGTAAATACAAAACCCCTACAGTATCACCACATATTTTGCTGTAGAAATAATATTGCAGTAAGAGATTTTAATATTATGATATTAAAGTTTTTCTACAGGAGAGAAAGAAAAATGTTATAATATATGCTAATGTACCATAAAAGTGTAATGATGTGCAGGTGTAATAGTTACAGTAATAAGGTTACCACTATCTGGCCCACTGTACCCACTAGCAACTGTGCTCAAAATCTCAGAGGCAGTGTATTTCCATACTAACCACAGGTGTCATGTATAATTTTCCCATGTCAGAGGACATGTTTTTTTAGCATGGTGAAGTATTCTGGTGTCTAGGAAGTAGAGCTTTGTATGCTCAAATCCCATGAGCACCGAACATGAAATTGCAGCAGGGTGAATGGAAAGCTGCACACGTTATGTGAGGATCAATGTGTACACATTCTAATATCAAAATAAGAGAGTGTAGGTAAAATTACACTGGTAACCTAAGTGAAGTTTTGACATATTTGCAATCAAAATATAAATCTACATAGCAATGAAGAAAGAATGGAAGACGTCAGATCCACCTACAGATCAGGTTAAGTGACAGTTAAAGCAGAAAAGGGACAAAGGTGAGGAGGGCACTGTGATGGTCTTAATTTAAATTAGGTAATGTTAAGAGGACAAAAGTGAAACAGTAATGTTGTAACAGAAAGAATAAGGTTCTGGATCCCGAGATGAAGTAAAACAGATGAGTTTATTGCATGCAAGGAACAATAAAGCCGAAGTCTTGTTTCCCGCAAGAAACAACAAAACCGAAGTATTCTTCAATGTGCCGGTACAAACTTTTGGGTTATATAGTATTTTCTTTTCCGTTTCTGACGTCACTCGGTCTGATGGTAAAGAGGGGGGTCATGGTATTTGGCCAGTTAAGAGATCCTGGCCAAATGGTCAGTTTAAGATTACACCCAGGGAGGTTCCTAGCTTGCATCTGGAATCCTTATCAGTTAACCCCCTTTCCTGCCATAAACTCCAGCTTCTGATTTAGAAGTCTAAAACCTCATACAGAAAGGATTTAATTTAAACCCCCGTCTTCACATCTTTCTTCAGTAATAAAAATAATTTGCAGTCTGTGTATAAAAACAAAGAGTTGAAGAAATCCAAAATGTAAAAGTATAAAATGCAATCCTGGCATATGAAAGGTTATTATTATAAAATTACTATTGAAAATGCCATTGAAAAGCATAGGAATTAATATAATAATAATAATTGCTTACACTTATATAGTGCTTTCTGGACACTCCACTCAAAGTGCTTTACAGGTAATGGGGACTCCCCTCCACCACCACCAATTTGCAGCATCCACCTGGATGATGCAACGGCAGCCATAGTGCTCCAGAACGCTCACCACACATCAGCTATAACTGGGGAGGAGAGCAGAGTAATGAAGCCAGTTCATATTCCTGACAAACTTATAATATATAGACTGACACAACTAGTTATAAATATTAGTAGGTGAGATATTTTTGATGAAGGAGTATGGATAAAACATTCAGGTAATGGGATTAAAATAGACTTGGATAAAATGGTGGAATATTAGGGATGCGGATTGCTCAATTACTGGTCACAACAGATCATCAGAAGCAGGTAAAAATTATATAGTTGATATAGGGCCTGGACAGTTTAGTAAATAAATAATTAGGTAATACACAGTTCAGTGTTAAACTGGAGATCTGTGTACATAATTTGTCATGTGAAGGTATTTCTAAAGGTTCTTCATTGATGTGCAGAAAAGCTTCATGATTCAATAAATCATATATATATACTGTATATATTAACTTGGTGAAGTTTAACTTGACAAAGCTTGACCTTATACTAGATTAGCATTAACCAAGAAAAATGAACTGATGCAGTCAGTAGGCAAACAGAGCTACTCCATCCATTTTCTAACCATTTCATACAATTAAGGGTCCCAGGGGTCCCAAAGCACATCCCAGAAAGTAATGGAGTCTAAGTCTATCACAAGGTACACTCAGACACACGCACTCAGACCAGAAAGCAATTTACCTACCAGTATGTCTTTGGACTGTGGGAGAAAAGCAGCTAGAGAAAACCCACACAAATATGGGAACAACTTACATACTCTATGCAGATAGCACACCAGGTCTGAAATTTAACCCAGCACTGCAAGGCAGCAATGCTAACCACTGTGAAGTAATGCTGACCCTCCATATAAATCAATTTAAGTCAATATTGAAAACTGCCGACTACAGAGAATTTGATTATGACAACGGCCACAATAGGAACAGCAATAGAAAATGTGTGGGCTTAAGAGTGCTGGGAGTTAAAGAAAAAGATTATTCACTGCAGCAGCAGGGACCTATTGCCAAATAACTGTTGTCTTTGAAATTTTGGGGGTTGGTACATGTGTTATTTTTTTATTTTCAGTTTGTTTACTTATCAATATTCAAATACCTCTATTTAATCACTATCAACACATACACAGAAAAGGTACAGTTAAATTAAAATCTTAACTGAGAGATCTCTTTAGAATACTTTTTGGTGTGTTTTGCTGTGTGTTACAATGTCTTGTTTCAAAATAATTAGCAAAGCTCAAATGATCCCAAAGATCCAAAATTTGAGCTGCCGTGATGGAATGTCATTTTAAATGCCATTAAAATTAATTTAATCCAGTATGTGACTGGTAAGGGAAAATAATACATTTTTAATGTCACTGCCACACCTAAAATCTTTACTTTTTACCTTTTATTTTGTGAGAAGCATTCAAATTTTGAAATCACTAAATGCATGAGCATAACATGTGTCCCGTTAGGAATTAATTTATCTGTACCTTAACTTTTTTTAGTCAAGGATACACAAAGGCCATATGATGATATGGTGTATTTAGATTTTTAGAAGAAGTAGGAATTCAGGGAAATTAGTGAGGTTTAGTTATGAAATAGAAAACTGAGGGTATAGATACCTGATGAAAACTAAAATTAGGGTGATGTAATATCACAGGAAATGTGTACAATGACCACTGCACTTTCTAATTTATATTTAATTCAAAATTTTTCGATTTTCTAATAGCCAACGAAGAATCATTTTGTGACTTAATGCTACAATTAATAATTGTCCCAGTAAATGCACAAAACCCCTACACAACTCTTAAAGAAGAAGAAGAAGTTCAAGTAGGTAGCAGCATCAGCATGCGTAGGCTACAAAGGAACAAGTAAAGGTTTATTCAATGCTGAAAAGAGAAGAAAAGAAACACAATGTTTTGGCTGTGGAGCCTTCTTCAGGTGTCCACTCGAAAAATGAAACATCTTAATTTTTTTAAGTATTGTAGTGTCAAACAAATGACAAAGTTCAGGTGTCTGTGAAGCAGAAGTCTCTTTATTCATATGCATATGGAAGTCTGGCTTGCAACCACCAGACTTAAAAAATAAGTAGCTGAATAACACAAAGAGTTACTATGACATATTCTAAACAAATGATGAAAAAGCAACACCTGCCAATTAATTATATCTAAGTTGCAGACTAGACAACAATTAGTTATTTTCATATTCTGGGCTTACAGCCAGCTTACCAAATACATGCCCTTATCTTACTGACCAAGGCCAGGCAGCATCTTTATATACATTTGAGCACAAAACCTACGTCAAGCCACTAAACTGCATAGTTTGCAAAAAACATACAAAAACATGAAAATGATATTATTATCCCACTTCCTGGGCATCTCTCTTATCTCTTCATTCTTCAGTCCTCCCTTAGAACATTATTGTTCTACCAATTATGTTCTACCTCTAGATAAGAGATGTAGAAACCTTTCCCAGGAAATCATTCTTGACCTCTGTGTTCCCTTCATGGCGTACAATTAGCACAGAAGCAGCAGCTTTAGTACACATGTTTTTCAAGCAGGATATTAACAATATGATCATAACGAATAATACCAGACCCACAAATATGTATTGAACCAGAGACCCTCCCCATGTTCCCAGCACAGACTGTAGCCACGCACCAATGCCCCAATCCTCTGGGTTATAATTATGATATTTATGACTTCATCATAAATGTGTTGTGCTAAGTCATTAATGTGCTCAGAATTGTCTGGAATACAAGTACTGCTTAGTCTTCGCTCACCTAAACAGCTGTCTATCTCCTTAATAGAGGATGGTCTAGAACTGTGATTATATCAGGGAGCATACGGTTCGTTCCATTCTAATACATTTAAGTTACACTCAGACTAAAAGCAGAACTATTTACCCATGCCAATAAACCTAAATAATCACCTCTATCAAAGGGTATTACTCCCATGAGCATCTTTTAAATTAATACAAACCCAACATGAGCTCTGATTATTATTTGTGGCTGATTGATAAGTATTGACTCCATATCCCCATTTATCAAAGTAAAACTCTTTACACTTAACAGGCACATTGTAGGCCTTCCTCAGGAAGCTCAACAAACACAGAAACAGTAACAACATAATAATGTTCACTAAGTCTCTGGTGCAGTGGCTCGGTGGCATTGCGACGCGTAGATCCAGCGATCTCATCCTGTAAGTCAGATGGCAGAGTCGGTAGTCAGTTGCACTTGATATGGTCCCTCCCCAGCGGGGTTGCAACATCTGGTAGGGTATATCTTCCTCACCCACACCCACCCGCCAGGTATCAGGTCGTGTCTTCCCTCTACTGGAGGTCCCCAAACGTCCAGCACCTGTTCACCAGCCCCATGCACTGCTTCAATTAACAATCTACAATACTACAATAGAGAATTAGCAAATTCAATTATCCATTAGCCAGATTTGGCCCTCCAGGAAGTTTCGTTGGTTGGTCCGTGATGATATCAAACAGGCTCAGTTCTGTTTGATCCAGCCCGCAGGCTACATAGGCAGAGCATCTACACATGGTGTTCCTTCAGTCTGATGTTTCGTCGATCTTTCAGAGTTCTGTTCCTTCGTTTCACTGTTCCAGCAGACTGAGGGTGATCTCAGTCCATCTCACCCCAAACAATGCAGCCACAGCCTGACACACTTTCTCTGTGAAGTGCGTCCCTTCATCATAATACAAGCGGCAGGACAGTGCCCACCGAGGGCTTATCTCCATCATCAAGTGTTTGGTAGACACAGAGGCAGTGGCAGCAACACACTGGGAAAACAGATTATAAGAGCCAAGGTTTCCCTCTACAATTGTCAATTTGCCACTGCATGAAAGGTTCCTCAGGAGCAGGCCTTTTGAGCTGTTGCACCCACACCTGAACTGTAGTTGAGTTCCTTTGATAAACATCACATCGAGATACCACATAAGTGGCTACTGCTTCAAACCAGGTCCCCACCCAGTTTTGGGTATCCGGCACACCATTTGACTCACACCTGGGTGTCCGACAGAGTGCCTTTGTCGGGCTACAAAGAGCATTAGGCTGTGAGGGCATGCAGGGCATCCAGTGTGCTAGCAGCACCACACCCAATCATCATGTAGCCCCACATTCTTTTCTAACCATGTCCTTTTCTCTGCTTTAGAGGCCTCAGCCTGAATGTCCTGTAGCTGTCCCCTTTCCACCAACAAAGGTTTCACAGGGTCTCTGACTCCTGCTCTACCAGGACTTGCTCACCTGACAGCTACATGTGCAAAGTTGTTCCCTCGAGTTACTGGAAACATTTCTTTATTATGTGATTTACACTTTACCACAGCTACTTTAGTCAGTAGCTGCAAAGCTTCTAACAGTTCAGAGGCAAACCCAGCATTCTTAACTGGAGTCCCTGCCATGTTGAGGAAATCCCTATTCCTCCACCGCCATCCAAAATTGTGGCATACACCAAATGTATATATATAGTCTATATAAATCGATACAATTTTCCATTTAGCATATTTACAAGTTTCAATTAAATCTTTTCATTCGTCTGCTGGTTCTACACCAGATTATTCACAGTTTATACAGCCTGCACAACACATAAACATGACCCCTTTGCCACCGAATCGAGGGGTCCTGAATAATAACCCACCATACGATGCCTACCTCCATGCTCCTGCGCCAGCACAGCAGCTCACAACCCATTTCTTTCACTTACATACAGATTACATACAGATGATCTGTCTGAGGGAATCCAGTCCAGAGCCAGTGCCTGCAAGAAAGCTTGTTTCAAAACATTAAAAAACGGTTTCTGCTGCAGGGGTCAAGGCAATTTTGTCTTTAGACTGCACTACCTCCCTTTAGCCAGTTCGTCACCAGGTGAGCTCGTTCTGAGAAGGGATTCACCCTGGCTTTATCATGTAGTTGGTTTTGTACCCTTTTTCCGTCCAAAGATCTAATACTTGGAGTAGCCTGGCCTTATGGATTCCCTCATTAGGTAAACAATCACAATATCACATAGCTCTATTGAGGTAGTTCACATAAATGCTATTTCATACAGGAATTCCTTATAAATGCTGCAGGGCATCCTAGCCCCAATAGGTCTGGGGTGCCCCCCACCCACATCGGTAGCTGAAACTGTACATCTTTCCCCAAGCATACTGTGACAGCTTGTATTTGCTTTAAACACAACCCTTGCCCCCCTTCTCCTGTAGCCTCCTGTTACCCGTTAGAAAACTTTATATCACATCTTTATGCTGTTTTAGTCTAAAAACAGGACAGCTGTGCTCCTGTGTCCCCCAGTTACTGCACACTGTAAGATTATTTCACTTTTATTTAAATCCTGAGATAAACGTAGGAAGGCTACAAAGGGGCTTACTAGATTAAATCTATTATTTCACGCAAGGCTCTCGTTTCAGCTTCTGACATGTTCTTTTATTGAGATATCAGCCGCTTCTGGTCCTCTCTATCAGTAGGGTTATGAGGGGGACCCCTTCTCCCTCTGTCACTCTGCCTTTCTGCTTTTAACAATTGTCTACAGGCTTTATAAAAATGGCCCGGTCTCTTACAATAGCGACACACTGGCTGTTCCTTTTCCTCCTCTTTGGGAGTTTCTGTATCTCCCATTTGCAGCGCTCGTACTTTAGCATACATGCTTCGCTCTATCTTCCTAGCTTCGCGAGTTATTAAATCAAATCTGTCTCTGCTCTCCGTAATGTCAGGAAAACGTAGCTGCACATGCTTGGCAACATCAGGTTTTAACCCACTCAGGTAAATGTCTTTTATTACTGTGGAAGTATCTTCATTCACTTCCTTTTCATCTGCTAACCCTGAGTATTCTATCCATAGAGTTATAAACCTTTCTGTAAAATCTGAAACATCCTCACTTTCCTTCTGCTGACATGCTGTTACTTTTTTCCAATCAGTTTTCGGTGGGTAATGTTCTTTCAAAAATCTCCACACTAATTCCCACCCTTCTCCCAGGTTCTTTCTTTCACACACCTGTTTTAACTGTCCTGCCTTTCTTTCACCGACTCTTCTCAAAATCATTGCCGCTTCTATAGGTCTAATCCCATATGTATCCTTTCATTCTTGAACTACACTCCAGGTTTGCTGCATGCCTGACTTAGGGTCTGGCACTTCTTTAGCCCATCGGTCTATATCCTCAGGCTTGGATTTGTACCCCTCTTTTTCTTCTGATCTTTCACTACTAGATCTCTCAGTCCTGCTTATACCCCTAACTGGGCTTGAAGACTCTTGTCTTTTCCCTGTAAAAATGTTATGACCTGGGGGTTGCCAGGACCCGTCTCTCTCTCTATCATATGAAGTGTCTTCCATATCCGACCCCCCTTCTGGATACGGCCAGTCGGGATATCTGTCCCAGTCCTCATTTTTGCCTTTTAAAGGTCTCAGATCTGGATATAATTTAGGTGTCATATTCACATTACTACATTTCCCTAATTCGTTCTTGAGGCGTTCTATTTCTTCTTTTGCTTTTTCTTTATCAGTATATATAACTTCATTTTGTTCTGCCAAAGCTTTTAGCTTTTCCATCAGGGATTTTAGTGTCTTATCCCATTCTGTTTTCTCTATAATATTCTGTCGAATTCTCAGATGTTTCCCTAAAATAAGACCCGTCTCTCTCCGTTTGTTTTTTGACCAATGTTCATACATTTTTCTACACTCCTGTTCAGACCAAATTCCGTCTGACAGTCCATATTTCTTTTTAAGTTTCGCTTCGCACACATCTAGTTTTTTTTTTCTGACACCCAGTCAGACACCTCCACTAATTTTTCTTCACACCAAACCATTACCTATCCTCTGCCAGTATATTTCAACTGGGAGACTACATCCAGTATCTTTCAACTGGGAAAACACATCCAGTATCTTACAACTGGGAAAACATGTCCAGTATATTACAACTGGGAAAACACGTCCAGTATATTTCAACCAGGAAAACACATCCAGTATATTTCAACTGGGAAAACACGTCCAGTATTTTTCAACTGGGAAAACAGCCGGCACACTACAGACGTCTACCACCACATACACCATAAACTCATTATTTCTTTTGTACTCGCTTCAGCTTCAGAAAAACCCTCGACAGCAACATGGAGAGGATAAGGGACTTTTTAGAAAAGAGGAGTCCTTACCTCTTTTTAGAAGCGGCCGCCTAACTTTTCCTCTCCACCTCTCTGTCAGAGTTCCCTCAGCTGGGAGTACCCTGCTCGCAGTGCCAAATTGTAGCGTCAAACAAATGACAAAGTTCAGGTGTCTGTGAAGCAGAAGTCTCTTTATTTATATGCATATGGAAGTCTGGCTTGCAACCACCAGACTTAAAAAATAAGTAGCTGAAGATGGTCCTTTATACCTTAACACACAAAGAGTTACTATGACATATTCTAAACAAATGATGAAAAAGCAACACCTGCCAATTAATTATATCTAAGTTGCAGACTAGACAACAGTTAGTTCTTTTCATATTCTGGTCATACAGCCAGCTTACCAAATACATGCCCTTATCTTACTGACCAAGGCCAGGCAGCATCTTAATATACATTTGAGCACAAAACCTACGTCAAGCCACTAAACTGCACAGTTTGCAAAAAACATACAAAAACATGAAAATGATATTATTATCCCACTTCCTGGGCATCTCTCTTATCTCTTCATTCTTCAGTATTAACATTAAAATATCTTTTTAAATGACTTTAAATTTAAAATGAAATTGTAGGGCCATCGATATATTCAATATAAAGATCAAATAGTGACGTAATAATTATAATATAACATTCATAATATAATAATATAGCAACATCAAAGAGTGATGCACCACCCCAAAAAATAACTTTATATCTCAAGAACAAAATAATATTTTTACAACAAATGAATAAATAAGGGGGTTTACATTGTTTGAGTTGTTTGTAGAGGGGCAACTTCAAGTAGCTAACTCCCACCTGGATACAAACCAGAAACCCAGACTTTTTTAATATACTTACCAAAGTTATCTAGCTGTGCATCTCACTTTATTAAACAGTGTCCTGTTGCTCATTGAATATTTACACCCTCGGTAATCAAAACACAACACCAACTGGGCACACCGTGATCTCACATGCAGGTGTGAAATACAGTTAATAACTTCTTTTTAAAAATAGTTCAAATTTGTTTCAAAATTTGCATCTGTTTTAACTGTTAATACAATGGTGAATATATTTGCAATTGTACTGGTTATCAACTAATATTTCCAGTCATTGCATGTGTTTCACCAGTGAAGGAATGTTATAAATTTTATAAAAGCTAACAAACTGCTTGTCTTTTAGCTTTCTAACTACTTATAACCCTGGCAAGTGGAAACATACCAAGGGGCATCTATAGGTCAGTGGAAAAGTACAGCTCATGTTTTAAATGTAGTAAAAAGGGAAGTCGAATGCGCTGCACTGAGCAACATCTTTTGGAGAGACTAGCTTTTGTAAGCTGATCTCCCGTATGCAAAGGAATAAACAGCTCTCTTTCACCAACACCCGGACTCTGACATTTTATTGTTTCTTCACCAGTGATGTGGTTGCTGGAGCTACATATTTGCCCCCTCTAGTTTTTAACAGCACAAACCAGTTTGAACGTAGGATTTATACTGCTTTTATTTTCAAGGTATAGCGCCTTGTTTTTTCGGGGTCATGACATCACTCAGCCCCCTACAACATCATAGGTGACCTGGACCAGTCTCATTCATTAGTGTTACGTTTGTGCCTGTTTGTGCCTTCAACAGTAGCTTCCTAGCTCCTTTCCGTCCTCAGATATAACACCTTCTTTTTTGGGGGGTGACCTTACCCAGTCCCCCTACACAACGTCGTAGGAGAACCGAACCATTCTCATTCATTAGTGTTGTTTGTGCCTATTTGTGGCCTTGAAAGTAGCTTCCCAGCTGTTTTCATTCCTGAGATATAGCGCCTTCTTTTTCAGGTGATCACAAGACCATGCACTGCAACTTTGACCTGCAGTAACTCATCTGCTGAGTTCAAGCACTCTATTACTGGTGCGAGGATAACAATGCAATTTTGTTTCTCTGTTTGCCTGGGTGGGAAACAGTTGTTGATTTTGCATTTAATACCAGTATCTTCTGTGCATTTGTGTGAACAGAAAAATTAAATTTGTCACCAATATCATAGCTAATCAGAAGAGTTGTGGGTGTAGCCTTAAAAAGCGAACATTAGGAATCAATTGCATATTCTTACAAAGAGGCTTTAAGTAGCATGTCTTAATACTTCGTACCTGTGTTGTTTTTTAAAATCTGAAGAAGTAATCAATTTTTCATTGTGTCCTTTTTAAATAAATATGCAAATCAATGTCACGATTATAGTTCCCCCTCCTTAAGGGTGCTCCAGCCCTTTCACTAAAGACTTTATTCTGTGCACCTGTTTCCCATTCCCAGCCCACCTTAAAAGCCAGGCGCTGACGCTCATCCGGGCTCTGCATCTGATTTCCATATCGTGCGAGTCCGGGACCTGGAAGCGCCTGGTCCCGTTAAGGTTTTAACCTCTGTTCCCGTTCCTGTTCCCCGTCCGCCGGTTCCGACCCGGCCTTCGTGGTTTTAATTCTTTCTTCTGATGGATCTTCTGGTTTTGGACTTACCCTTGTGTTTTGGATATTCCCTAAGGACTACTCTCTCGGATTGTTCGCCTCGGCCACACCTCCCCCGTGCACCAGCGCACCTTGGACACGCCCCCCTGTCTTCAGCCCCGCATTCCTGCATGACGTTTCCCTAGTGTTCCCCCCACTCCGTCGGACTGTGTCGTCCGCATAGGGTCCGGAAAGAACTGTTCGTTACAGAATGCAGAGCCAACACCTGGACCCCGCGGACGGCACCCTGGCAGCCTGGATTCCATCGTTTTTTTTTTTTTCTCCCCTTTTTTTTTCTTAGGGCTTCGGAGCCGCCCTGAAAAGGAGGGGCGTACTGTCACGATTATAGTTCCCCCTCCTTAAGGGTGCTCCAGCCCTTTCACTAAAGACTTTATTCTGTGCACCTGTTTCCCATTCCCAGCCCACCTTAAAAGCCAGGCGCTGACGCTCATCCGGGCTCTGCATCTGATTTCCATATCGTGCGAGTCCGGGACCTGGAAGCGCCTGGTCCCGTTAAGGTTTTAACCTCTGTTCCCGTTCCTGTTCCCCGTCCGCCGGTTCCGACCCGGCCTTCGTGGTTTTAATTCTTTCTTCTGATGGATCTTCTGGTTTTGGACTTACCCTTGTGTTTTGGATATTCCCTAAGGACTACTCTCTCGGATTGTTCGCCTCGGCCACACCTCCCCCGTGCACCAGCGCACCTTGGACACGCCCCCCTGTCTTCAGCCCCGCATTCCTGCATGACGTTTCCCTAGTGTTCCCCCCACTCCGTCGGACTGTGTCGTCCGCATAGGGTCCGGAAAGAACTGTTCGTTACAATCAATGGTTGTTTCAAGATTCGACCCATCTTTCGAGCCACTTATTTAAAAAGGTTAGAATTAGCAACTTCATGTATTACAAGACAATTGCTTTTATATATTTTTATGCAAAAAATTGTAAATGTTAAAAAGAACCAGGATTTTTTAAAGGAGCACTATGTACTAAGTTGACCTGCAAATCAAAATCGGAAACTACCGTCTCGTGCATGTAGACTGCGGAAATATTGGAAAATATTTTTAATTTCAGATAAAGTTTATAAATATATATCTAAGGTCTTAAAAACCAGTCATATGTCTTCTTATTTACAGTGCTCCTTCATGATTTAACTGTGCTCTTTCATGATTAAAAATAATTAGTTGTTCAGGGAAAGAGTAAAGTTCCTACATAGAAATAATGTCTTTATGAGTCAAATTATCTTTATAAGGGGAAGAGTGAGTGGATTTCATGTCATCTAAAGTGAAAGATTTTTGTCTAGGAATTAAGAAAGTGGCCAGCTCTCCAGCCTCTGGAGATTTTTTTAAGAATACATATATAAAACATTGGGCAGAACAGTGACATTGTGGTTAGCATTGCTTCCTCACAGGTGTCGGTGTCCTATGTTAAATTCCAGACCCGGGGTGCCATCTGTGTGGAGTTTGTTTTCCTTTTGTTCATTTGTTTTTTTCTCCAGTTACTTCAGTTCCCTACCACAGTCCAAAAACATACGGGTAGGTTAATTGGCCTCTGGGAAAATTAGCCATGGTGTGAGTGCGTGTGTCTGTGTGTGCCCTGTGATGCACTGGCATCCTGTCTAGGGTATATCCTCCCTATGCCCAATGCTTGCCAGGATAGGCTCTAATTCCCCCGTGACCCTGTATTGAATAAAACAGTTAAAAATGGCCTGATATATGATACGTAAGCACAAATGCAGAGAGATTAGCATAGAAAAAAACGTAACCATTATCAAAAGCAAATTCACTTTCCATACTTATTTGATCAAGTGCCTTTATAGTTAATGCCCCTCTAAAAGATCCATAACTTTTCTGACATCTAAAGAAAGAAGAGGAGGAGTCCTCATATCCACAGTAGCTAGACGGAAATCAATGAACATTGGTTGTGATGAGCATCAAAATGTTTCAAACTGAAATGACATTGTTTATCCATATAGTTTAAAATCTAAGAAAAGTGGCTGACAGGATCTACTGGAAATTGCGGGAAGATTCCCCTTTTTAGAAATAATGAAACAATTAACAATTTTATTAGAAGGATATTAATTGATAGTTTTCATATTATCTAGTGGGAAATGGACAGAAAGCAAATCTGGAGGAATATAACAGTATATTCACAGAATCTAGTTCTGTTCTGTTAGATCTCCTGGACTGTTATTCATACCCTGTATTGTGTCCAACTAAATTAAAGACAGTGGTGCTCAAATGAGTGCAGCCAAATTTTCCCTTCTTATATTGGGTATCAGAGTTACATTATTTAATATAAAAATAAGAAAATGCCATATTAATTTAAAACTGCATTATGCATTTTACAACACTAAGCAGAACTAATTAGGGGAGATCTGAAACTTTTCCCAAAACTTGAGAAGCTTCTGGGAAGAAAAATAAGTCATAAGATTGATGGGACCCAAACCTCTAGCACATGGTAGTATAGCAAGAGGGAATGGCAGTACTTCACACAATTGACTGGTCTTCAGCCCTGTGTACTTGGGAGTAGTATGAATGGTCCATTCATCACACCCCCCATCCCCCTTTGCTAGAGTGAACATAGATTGGTGAGGCAGCAATTGGAGGTCTGTGCACAACTAGCACTTCTACTTCAATCACATGAACCTTTCCATGCACACATTCCTGCTCAGGGAACTAACAGGGGCAGAATCAGAATACTCCAAGTTCTTCTCAGATGTGGCTAAGGTGAGGCTGAAGACTTTCTACCCAGGATAGAGAAATAAATGTCAGAAATCCAAATAAAGGTCTAGTTGCAAAGTGACATGAAGTGACATGAAGGAAGTGTGGTAGAAGAACAACCCAAATGTTATGGAGGACAATCTTTTTTTGGCCACTGTTCAATGAGGATGAAAAAGAAAGATCCAAACAGGAAGATTTTAGAGCAATAGTCTATTCTGGAGCTAGCCAAAAAAAGCTGTATTGTTATTGACTAGGGGCTCATGAATCCACTGACACACATGTGTTTCAACATCTAGTTGCCAAGGTTCAGAGATAGCAACAGTAACTGGAAGATGGTTGACCTACTCAGTTGAACATACTACAATGTAGATTACTACTGGCCCAGGTGGGGTATTTGTAGTTTCAGCTCAGCAAAAGACATATCTAAATAGAAATAGTTAGAAGGGAGACTTCCTGTAAAACCCCTAATAGAACCTAGCCAGAGAGCAGCAAAGAAAACCAATAGGAAAAATCTCCCCCTCCCCCCCCCATAAAAATGAACCAAATCCAGGATCTTTCACAGAAAATTTCACAAACCAACAAAGTACTGGTATTTGCTGAAAAGAACTAAAATCCTTTCAGGAAAGAATAACCCAGTTATACACCCTGGGCTGAACCTCCAATAGAGAAAATTCAGGGCAGGCAGCTGTGGATACCCAAGTTTGAACTTTTGGGAGAGGAGGAGCACAACAAAGTAACATTACCATTCGGGTCTGGCCTATGTTCCTAGAGAAAGAATGATGTGACAGAAAGACTTTAATATCCTAACATGAACTCTCATGAGAAGAGAGGCATGAATACTACTACTACTACTACTACTAATAATAATAATAATATATTTTCTTTTATACAGCACATTTAACAAATGCACAAAGCACTTAACACTAAGAAGAAAGCATACAAGACTCTTGGAAGCATACAAGGAAATAACAGCAGAATACACACAATTACAATACACACAATAAGAGTTTGGAATGCAGTAGTAAGATAAAGGCAAAGACAAATTAAATTAACCAATTAAATAAAAGCCCTTCTAAAGACGATTTTGAGTCTTTATTTAAAAGTGCTCAGGGAAAGTGACTCTCTGATATCCTGAGGAATAGAATTCAAGAGCTTTAGGGTATAATAAGAGAAGTCCCTGTCACCCATAGAACGTGCATGGACTTTCAGGACCATACAATAAATTCAATACATACAATACAACAAACTAGAATATAATGAACAAAGGTTGTGAGGTACTGAGTACAAAGAGCCATATAGATAAACTACATGAGGATTTTGAAGCTCTGGACATACAGATGCAGCCATTCAATATGCGTGGTAAGACCCCATACGGCTTAAAATTATCTACAGTTTAGTGTGTTATACCACAGTACGTGACTGGTCAAAATGACCGACAGACAGCATTCGTGGTGCATTGGTTGTTAGTGAAACGATTGCTTCATTTAATCTCTTTACTGTGCATGTTTAAATCCGCTTAATATTGAATATTAATATGGAATTTTACAACTAAAGGGAAATTGTGGAGCTGAGCATAAAAAGAAGAGGAACATAACGTGTCTGAAGGTCATAAACGATATTAATTTAGGAATATAAACATTATGTAAACTGTATATGGCTGGTATTGGTAGTTTCAATAAAAAATACCAGTATTCCACTTTCTTCTTAACCATTTTAAGTATCAAAGTCTTTCATTCGTCTACATACTGTGGTTATTTTGGAAAAATGTTGTGCTCCTTCTGACTATATTTTATAATATATATTAAGTTTATATACTTTATAAAAAGTTATAATGTTTTAACCTTTTCTATAATACTTGTGCTCATTATCAAAGTACACATACTTTTTAGAATTTGATTAATAGGGAATATAATATGGAATTGCATATCTAAAGAAATTAATAACGATAATTATATTCATATAGCTCAAATTATTACAGTAGTACACTTTCTTTGTAAACATCTGCATCAATTTAACTCATTCACCCGCAATTACATGGAAACTTTTTGCCTGCCCTTTTCAGTTATAGCCCAAGTTGTCAAGCAGCATGTTAAGGCTTTGGAGTATGACTTGCATGCTGGAGATCGGAGGTTCAATATTTTATATACAGTACATCTAAATAAAGTCAGGCGTCAGGTGCATAAACTATTAGTAATCAATAATTAGTATTAAAATTTGCACTGTGATAAATTGTTGCACTTCCACATCTTGTAAAAACATTTTTTTGCAAGACTGTGTTCAAATATATGTTAAATCTGACTATCAAAAAAACAGGGTTCACTTTTTTTCTGTCTCTTCCTACTCTCACCCGCTGTGATTTGGACACAGAATGGTTAAAAATGGGAACAGGTCAGGCAGGCAGAGGAAAGGGGGAGGGGGGAGGTGTCTTCCCAACTCTATGACTAAAATGACAAAGAGAAATGGCTTGAGCGACATACAGAGTTGAAAACGTTCGATGCTGTCTTCTCCTCTTTAAAGCTACGCTCCCTGTGGAAGAATTTTCACCTTGAACATTTGACCACCAGCTAACACTCAGAAGCAAACTGAATACAAAATGTACTTGCAAGAATAGTGACTACAAACATAAAAACAGACTTGCTTTATACTGTTATACAGTACAGTGCATTAAAACTAACACTCTATGGGCACTACACTGTGAGTAACGCTGCCCACTAAACCTCTTTCCCAGGAATTTCATGGGGGCAAGGTTATGTAGCTGATTCGCAGCTGTATAAAAGTTTATCTTGCCTCGTGAAAGCAAAAAATCAGATATTTGCCAACATATTTACTAAAACTGTCCCTCTCAATCACACTGTGTTAATCTCACTGTGCGAACCAGTGCTCACTCAATGTTCACACTCCCAGTAAAATAAAAAACACGTTTTCCACATTATCACCTCGCACCGGGGGTGAGAAAAAGTGCCTGTGGTCATTTATTTCACTCTCCATCACTCTGCCCAACCCTCCTGGACAGACAAAGTTGATTAAAACTCATTCAAAAAGGTGTGGTGTGTTAACACAAACTGCTTAACAGAGCCGCTTGTAAGAGCAAGGTGACTTTCTGCTCAATTAAATAAAGCTACAGTACAGACAGATTTTAAATTCTTCAAGCAAAAATTAGTTGTTTGCCAAAATCAGCTACTTTGCAAGCAGTACATGACTTCTCAAAAGGTACCTTTTGTCTCTCATTCAAACTCAACAAAGGTTTATTTTTTATAATTCCGAAATTTGAACGGTATGCCTCAGGGACTCATTATAGTATTTTAACGATTACGGTTTGCGCAGGAAAATCAAAATACTGCCCCTCCCCCCCCCCTCCCAGCCGGGTTTCCTCTCCTGCTGTTCCAAAGCCGTATGGTTTCAAAGTATGTGTGAAATATCTTTTCTTACTCCTGTTATTAATTGAATCTTTTTTTTTATTCACCCAGATATGTAATACATATAGCCAAAAGGATCGCTGTAAAGGTTAAATTCCAAACTGAAAAACTGAAAAAACAAGACTCAATGTGTCTTCTCTATCCCTTCATTTTACAGCTCGTCTATAGTCATTCATTATTAATATTGTAACAAACGGCTGGCATACAGATGGTACATGCTGGTTGCAGCCCTTTACTCCCCTGCGCCTAACAAGGATATTGGCTGCATAGGCTGAAGAAGGTCTTCTGTAGCTTAGCGTCTCTATTGAGCGACGCAGGAGACCCGGGATTGTGCCCATGTGGTGAAGAATGAACTGGGAAAGGAGCAGCGAGAGCACCAGCCCAAGAACCCAAATTCGTTACAATATTATTAATAATATATTCTGTATTGCATTTAAATTGGAATGTTTTTACAAATATAAGAAGAGGCGATACACAACGTGTAAATATAACCCTTTTCCCTCCTTTAACTTAAAGAATTGCGTGAAGAAATCCTAAATCACGAAACCATCACTTATAATAATTCATCCAGATACACACACTCACACTGTAGCCAACAACAAGCTATAATAGTGGAATATTTTTTTATGTTCGGCTATGAAAGAAACAAAGTTATTCTCTGATCGGGCTTTGAACCACCTCGGTGCAGCGCACTACATGACAATCCATTGCCTATTACCACTATAAGGACAATAATATATATATTTTTTAAAACGAATGTCAAATGTTTCCAAAATGTCCCCTTGTGATATTTTAGCTGCTTAGTTACATGACTCCATATTAATATAACTATCAAGTAATGTTAAATCACTACAACATTTATCTTTTTACAATAACAGCAAATGGTGTTCCTACTACATATTCTTAGAAAAGGATAAAACATTATAACTTTTTATGAAGTACAGAACATAAGCTTAATATTGTTAGAAGAAGCACGTTAAAACCAGAACCCACTGTAAATTGCCAAGTTAAAGACCTTGATGCATCAAATATTTATATGTAATCAAAATATTTATGATGAAGGTGAAAGGCTGTGTACGTTTGACCAACTGAGTAATCTTGCTTTTATAAAATATTCTGACTTTTTAATTTTTAATGAATAACATGCTGTAATACACAGTTTAAAATTATTATCAGTCTAAAGAGTATACAACTTTATTAGCTCCACCTGGCAGTTCTACAAGGTGCTTCCGGATACTATTATGATATTTCAATTAACACGTGGTATGATGTTTATATTGCACGATGCCCACCACATTTTAACGCAGCGTACCTCACTCATTTTGAATGGTTGGATCTGTACTGATGTTTTTTTCAGCATGGATTTACATACTCAGCAAATAGGGTATTACTGTAATTGATTCAGGAGAAGACCAAAAGTGCTGACTAGCTTTGCAGCTACAGTCAGTGACAACATATGATGTAATCTAGCAATATTTATTTTCTGTGAGAATATGTGTTTTCTGAACCATGATACATGATTCCTGCATCCCTTGACCATGGGAGAAAGTGTCACCCAGATGATGCAGCTGCTCTAATGCAGCAGCCTCTGTCCAAGGGTAAGGTGATCAACAGGGTGTGCTCACTATCCACACAGCGTCATAGACAAAGGAACAAGTCTATGTGAACTGTTCTTCATGTTTGTAGGTTGATTTTCTACTTGCTGTTGTAGGCATCCTCTCACGAGGCACCAGTAAATGTAGGGGTTTTGTGCTTAAGTGGAACAATTATTAATTGTAGCAGTAAGTCACAAAATTATTCTTTTGATGGTATTAGAATCCAACCTTGCGGGATAACTCAAACAACGCACACACATGGGTGCTAATACACAAAAATACATTTATTAATACATAAAATGTGCATATAAACATAACAGATCTTATCGTGAGGGTTAGCAGAATACAACAGGTATATATTCAGTCACGAAGAGTTACAAATACAGAGAGGGACATACGTTCAGTATATCATTCATTTAGACCGTTTCGTAAATGAACTTGGTTACAACTTCTACACTAGATACTCAAAACAAGTACATCACTCAAATTGATATCAACTGGTTGAGATAACAATTGAATTCTCGAGCTGTAATGCAGAATGTTGAATACTCATCCAATCTGTGGGGATTCAGATCTCCTGCAGGCACAAAGAAGCAGTGACAGGCTTGTTGCTGTCTAATCGGTGCTCTCTGGCTCTGTGCCAGGCAGTGCAGTTGCGGCGTGCAACGTGGTGGGAGAGATTCCGGCTGCAATGCGCTGCTGATGCTCGCTGAAGACCAGCTAGTTATGTTTGGCTGAAACTAGCAGAGTTTGTGCACAGGAGAAAAGTGACTGCGGGTCCCAGCAGGTCAGGAAGAAGACCGTTTCGTTCCTGATGAAGCGGTAATCCTGAATCCTTAGAATCAGATTGGGTTCACAAGGCTTGCTGCTGGCTAACCTCGGGTGGATCCTTTGGTTACGTGCTGGCAACCTCCGTTCTTGACTCTTAGAACAAAGGAAAGTCCTGCACTTGGACACACTGGCCATTACGTGTCTGAGGATGTTCAGGAGGAGCTCTGAGTCTGAGAAATGTCCAGCAGGCACGCTGCAAGAATGTCCTGCTCTCAGATGGGCTCTGTGTTGCCTGTTTTACCTGGAGGGAGTGCAGGTCGTTCATTGGTTGAAAGTTTCATGGGCTTTCAAGACCCACGTGCGGTTAACCTGCCCTACCAGTTCCTGATTGGCTGATGATGAGTATCCATGCCCTCTGACCTTAGAGTTGTAAACCAACTTTGAATAAGACTCTCCCTTGGAATCCCAGACTTTAAGGCGCCAGAGGTGACCATTTGTTAGGGTGGTTGATGTGTCCCAGCTTTGGGAGTTGTTCCTTATCAGGACACTCTATTAGCTAGAAAAACACCTTAATTGTAAACCAAATGGAATGGCCTCTCTGTATCAAGCACCACTGAGATGAAGGAGAAAGGGACTGGCAAGGGAGCAGAAAACTTAATTCCTGTACTTTAATAAGCCTGACCGCTACATATCCCCCCTTTTTGAAGGTCATGATGTCCTCAGACGTTGTTGTCTTCAAGCCAAAACAGGGTTAAGTGATTTTGTTAAACATTGAATCATTGAATTTTGTTAAACATTAGAACATTAACCTTAAATGTCCACATTACTCCTTGAGAATTCATACAGGAACCAGCATTGGAAACAAACATGATGAATAACATCTGGAGTATGTATAAACCAGGTAGGAGACATCATCTCAGTGTAGGCATTACACATCAGGAAGTTCACTGTCAGTATCTGATACCTGTGTAGTAGGCAGATATTTGGGAAGAAGTCACTTTTTTTCTTTAACATGCTACCTTTGACTCATTCATGCTACCTGGAGTACATCTTGATGTGAGAGTACAGCACTCAGAGTACCCTGCCAGTCATGATCCAGCTACCCAGCAGCAGTGTTACAATAACACTTGTTCCTGTTCCCAGCCCCCTGATGAACCAAAACACTGTGTTGGGCACCTGTCAGGGTGGTTTGGAGGTTTGTTCCATTAAAGGCAAACTCAACTTCCTCTACCCTTCAGGGCTTACTGTTTCTTGGATTTTATTACCAAATTCAACAGTGTGGCACCTGAAGGCATCCACGACCTCAAGTTTGGTCTCATATTGTCTGGTTCCAGAGCGTACAGTGTTAAGTCACCACGCTGTACTATGGCCTCCTCGGGAACTTGCAGGAAAACTGTTTGATTGGGCAGCTGCATTGTGGTAGCTGTATCATGCCTGTCATAAGTCATAGTGACAGTTACATGTGGTGTGTTGACCAGCCATTTACTTCCCACCTGCTCTCCATGGGGTCATTAACCTCCCTCTGCTTATTAGTAGCTTTACACCCTTCATTGGTGAATCATTTAAACACAGCCAATGGATAGCTTTGGTAGCCATACCCATCTCATGAGTTGGAACCAAATTTAATCTTGGATCGCCTTCTGGGTGAGCTACAAGCGATGAGGTGGTTAACGTCACATGCTCCTCTACTGAGAAGAGTGGAATCAAGTGGGTTGGGAATTGTGCCATGGCTACACTGGCTACAGTGGCACTAAGCTCCCTTAACATTCGAGCCTGTTGCACATTAGTGTAAACCCACTGTATAACACCAACAATCATGTCCACTGGGTGGGGAATAAGATTTAACCCTGTTGCATAGAAAATTGCCTGTAGGGTTTTCCCTAGGCTTTCCAGATATTGCTGCTGTTTATACAGCCTGTCACTACCCTCTGGCATGTCCTTTTTGCATGTTTGCCATCTGCCTTTTTGGGGCAGTCAGGGTGAGAGTGCCAGTAGCAAACAAACCTACCAAAAACAGCAAATGCACAACAGTGGCGGCCACAATCAGTCGCCTTTCTAAGCTGGCGCAGAGTGTACAT
Source organism: Atractosteus spatula (assembly GCF_055471065.1). Taxonomy (NCBI): domain Eukaryota; kingdom Metazoa; phylum Chordata; class Actinopteri; order Semionotiformes; family Lepisosteidae; genus Atractosteus; species Atractosteus spatula. The sequence continues at coordinate 31,820,574 of NC_142706.1, read as the reverse complement.
GGTGTCTTTTTCAGTATGCCATGTGGCATCCTGGGCAACAACATCCTGGAAATCTGGGGAGATCTGACACAGCTGCTGATGCTGCTCCTCCGTTTCCAGGGCATCTGCTTTTTCAATTTGTTCATGCCTGTGCTCTAGGAACCCTGCTGGGGGTGGTGCAGTGGTGGAGCATGCCTGACCCTCGGCTGAGTGGTCATCTGGAGCACCTGAGTGACCTGGGATTGTTACCCCATTATCACTGTTCAGGTCCACCCTGCACCCCTCCTGATTGAGGAATCCCTCTATCGGCATGTTTATAATCGTTCACTGGGCGTGGATGTAGGACACCTGCTCGCTCCCCCCTTCCCTCACTAGGGGTTCAGGGAGCTGCCCCAGCACTGGGATAGCTAGTCCACAGTCTTTGAACTCGCTATCACTCACCAGGCCCATGTCAGTGCAGGTGGGGATTCTGACACCCCCCTTTGCCATGTTCTGCACTAACAGGCGGGTGGCTTGACCATCCAGCTCCAGTCTGGGTGTACCACTGTTGGTCAGACTCAGACTGACAAACTGAGCTGGTGGCTGGAAGAAAACCTGCTCGGCTTTCATTCTCTGTCCCTTCGTGGGGACAGGGTGTGTTGGAAACCCTGCCGTTGAGGCAGGAACAATCAGGTCAATCTCACTCACTACCTGGTAGTTCTGATAAATAATGTTACCTGACTGCAGGTTCCCTGGGTCACAGCAGAGGGAATCGGCATCTGGGATCAGGCGTGTCCACAGCACAGTCGTGCCAGTGTCCAGCTAGGTTCTCTGTCTATTCTGTGAATGTTGCACCAGGGGCACCTGGCGGTGGCCCTGTGACAGCTGCTCAAGCAGATCCTCACTAATAGAGGACCTTTCAGGGCTAAGGGTGAGGGCTACATCACCAACCTGCTCTCCTGCCATCTGGATCCCTTCCACCACTGCGGGGTGGTGGTCCTGACCCCTCTTGGGTGCCAGGGTGCACAGGGAAAGCTCCTTTTCATCACCAGGTTGGGTGATCCGCTCCTCTTTAGGGATGTAAAAGGAGTGTGCTTTACCTGGTGGATCAGGCGGCTGCTTGGAGCCGGGGAGGCTGTTGGGATCTTGGCTGGGACACGACTTCCCTGTATATCCGGGGAACAAGAAAATATTTTTATTTCTTGTCCAGAGGGAAAAGAAGGAATCTCTGCATGGGTTTCTGTGTTTGGTGGGCACTGTGTGAGCACAGTATGTCTCTTGGCCCCCCTTTTCTTCTGTACAGAAGGCTTAGGGGCCTTGACCTGATCCCACAATTTACCCTGCTGATGATCCACCAAAGGTTCCACTCTGAGTCGCATGCCCTTTTCTTTTTCTACCTGTTTGAGCTTGCCGTATGACATCAAACACCTTTCAACCTCAGTGTCAATCAGTGTCTCACTGTGTAAGACATCTCCCATGGCAACCTTGAGATAAAAGCTTCTTGCTTTTCCTCTGTGTTTTACTGCCTGCTTTGTGACTTCAGGGGTGGAGTCAGCACTCGCTTGGGAGTGGCTGACCTCATCCAGGCAGGAACCCTTCCGCTCAATCAGATAGACTGAGGGAGGGGGAGGGGCGTGGCCCGCTCTCCTGAGGTGGATTCTAGCTCATTCCCGCTTATGGCAGCCTTGGGGGAGCGGTTGTCTCTGTCCTAATAAAACTTGTTCAAGCCTGGCCGGGCGGTCGGCTATTGAGTCCTTTTGCTCAGCCTTTTCGGTAGCTTTCTCTAGCCCTTTCCCTCCCCTGGTGTTCTTACAGCATTTAGGACGCTGGGTGCAGTCCGGTGTGCCTGCTTTGTGCCGGGGCTTAGCTGGCTCAGGAGCCTGTGCTCTTTGGAGCAGGAGGGAATTAACACTGCTGGCTCTGACAGCGAACACAGTCGCTTTAACAGCTTTTTGCTCGGAGCGACTTTGGACATCATACTCCCAGGCTTTCTGCGCTAATCTCCTAATATCAGTCATTTTCATGGTCTGTGGATCTGTATGCATTACAGTCATCTTTCTGACTAACGGGTGGAGATTGGTAATGAATAAACCCTCTAAATTTGTGTTCTCCTCGCAACCCTCATCATTTCGCCCTGCAAAATAAGTTTGTCTAAGTCTCTCGTAATATTCGCGAGGATACTCGTCTTTCTCGTGCTTAATGTTAAGGGCGGCGGCTATGGCAGCAGTCGGGTCAATAAACACTGTATTCTTGGATAAGCACTTGACACAGCTCCTCAAAGTCATTACAGACTTCTTTCATCTGCCTAGCTATCCATCTCTCTACAGCTCTGCTGGTAGTTTTTCTGACCAGAAACACTTTCTCCTTTTCTGTGGCATTTGGCAGGAACTGCAGTGTGTCTCTGAGGTCCTCAAACAATTTAATTCCTTTAATAGGAATTAAATTGATATCAACTGGGGTTGAGGTAACAATTGAATTCTCGAGCTGTAATGCAGAAGGTTGAATACTCATCCAATCTGTGTGGATTCAGATCTCCTGTTAACACAAACATCAGTGGGAGGCTTGTTGCTGTCCAATCAGAGCTCTCTGGCTCGGTGCCAGGCAGTGCTCGGTGTGGCTTGCGACAAGGGAGAGATCCCTGCTGTGATGCTCTAGCAGTGGGCTCTCTGAAGACCGGCTAGTTAGTTCTGGCTTACTAGCAGAGTTTCTGCACAGGAGAAAAGTGACTGCGGGTCCAAGCAGGTCACACTCTTTAGACAGGAAGAAAACTGGTTCATTCCTGATATAGTGCTAGTTCTGAACCCTTTTGTTCAGGTGTCCACAGTTCCAACCGTAGTTCACTTGTTGATCAGGTGAGTGTTCGCGGTGGGTTCACAAGAGCTAACCTCGGGTAAATCCTTTGGTTACGCACTGGCAACCTCCATTCTCGACTCTTAGAACAAAGGAAAGTCCTGCACTCGGAAACACTGGCCGTTACGTGGCGGTCTGAGCCGAGTCTGAGGATGTTCAGGAGGAGCTCTGAGTCGAGAATGTCCAGGAGGTGCTCTGAGTTTTAACTGGAGGAACTACGATCGTTCATTGGTTGAAAGTTTCATTGGCATCCGAGACCCACGTGGGGTTAACCTGCCCTACCAGTTCCTGATTGGTTGATGATGAGTAACAATGCACTCTGACCTTAGAGTTGTAAACAACTTGGGATGAGACTCTCCCAGAATCTCCCAGACTTTGAGGAGCCAGAGATGACCATTTGTTAGGGTGGTTGATGTGTCTCGGTCATGGGAGTTGTTCCTTATCAGGACAGTCTATCAGCTAGAAAAACACCTTAATTGTGAACCAAATGGAATGGCTTCTCTGTATCAAGCACCACTGAGATGAAGGAGAGAGGGACTGGCAAGGGAGCAGCAAACTTAATTCCTTTACTTTAATAGGCCTTGCCGCTACAGCTATCTGTCCATTTTGCTCTGACAAAGTTGTAATCTAAAAACTATCATGCCAGCTGGAGATCTATACGACCAAATTAAAACATCACAATACGACAGAGGGTATTCTACTTCTGATATTGTTTGCCATCTATTTTGCAAACAGCTACTGACATTGCTTTCACATTGCCTTTTATTCATTAAATGGCAGGATCTTTTAATCACCATGCATGAAAATATCTGTGGTTAGTTCTAATTGATATAAAACTGAGACTTCAGTTTTCATTGATATGGTTAAAATTTGATACACTAGAGTTAAAGAAAATAAATATATTTCAACTACAAGTAATAAAATGAAAATGTTTAATTTATTAAATTCATACTTTACTTATATGTTTTCCAAGGGAAATGTCAACAACATGCTTCAGCCTGAAGAAAGACAAAATTAATATATTTAATAGTTTAGCATAGAAGCTGTATACGTTTTGCAAGTAAAGAAGCATTTAAGATTAATAAATCAGGACTGACTATACTTAGATAGATACTTTATTGATCCCATGAGGGAAATTGTAGTGCAACAGCAGCTTAACACAGTCAACAAAGCAACAGTGTAACGAAATGATACAATAATACAACAATATAATACAATACATACAATACAATCAGTACAGTTAGTGAGATGTGCACTAAGAAGAATTGCTCACAGTCCAGAATATACAAATAACAAACCAGAACAGTACATAAAAAGTTGTATTGCACATTATAAATATAAATATATTGCACAACTCTCTGGCATATATTGCACAAAAAACAGTTGTAAATGGGAAAAGCCAATGTTAATGTTGCCCCTGCCCAGACAAAAAGTGGATGCGTTGTACAATCTTATGGCAGAAGGCAAGAATGACCTCCTGTAGCGCTCCCTGTTGCACTGTGGTTGGATCAGCCTATTGCTGAACATGCTCTTCATTCTCACAAGCATGTCATAGAGGGGATGGGAGACGTTGTCCATGAAGGCCTCTAGTTTGGACACTATTCTCCTCTCGGCGACTACCTCTAGGGGGTCCAGGTCAGACCCAATGACAGAGCTTGCTCTTCTGATGAACTTGTTTAGCCTGTTACCATCCCCTGCTCTAATCCCAGAGCCCCAGCATACCAATGCGTAGAAAATGGTGCTCACCACAACCGACTGATAGAACATATGTAGCATCTTACTTCACACACTTACTACATCTCTGACCCTTCTTGTAGATGGCCTCAGTGTTCTTAGACCATTCCAGTCTATCGTCAATGTGCACTCCTAGGTACTTGTATGAAGTATTAGGAAACAAGCAATGCTATTTTTAGGCCATTAATATATGCCTATACATAAAAATAGTGACAAAACTGAAATAAAGGAAATTGAAAAAGATTTATACAAAATTAATGACGGGGAAAACACTTGGCTGAAGATGTTTAAAGTAAACAGGTACAGAACATTATATACAAGAAGCACAAATCTAAAAGAAATAAATATAAAATGGGAAGCACTGAGTTTGAAGAAGCTTCTCATAAAGCTTGTGCTGATATCTCGTTTCAATGTGGGGAAGCAATAAAAGGTCAACCAAAATTTAGTTATATAGTAAAAAGCACAAAATGTACTGTAAGTCAAGGAATGATATCTTAAATTTGTACAATAAAATAGTAAGACCACATTTAGACTATTCTGTAATACTTTTGTCACCACAGTTGAATACAGACTAAGCTGCAATGGAACCAGGTAAGGTAGGAGCTGTTCCAGACACATTTCCAGGTTTAAAAAATTGTCCTACTTTGACAGGCTAAAATAACTAAGAGGTCTTAGTTGTAAAAATCATCAAAGAATCTGACAGTCAGTCTATGACTAACACATTTGGCCATGCCCCTCGGACCACACCTACACCATCTACTTCATTATAATTTCTTATTTATTGCACATCTGAAGTCATTGTTTACATGTCTGCATTGTTTACATTCAAACTGATAACGTGTACATTGTCTACTGTTTGTTTGTATATTGTCTTGATGCACTGTCTGTACTTTGTGTTTTTTACACTTTTTAACAATCGAGAGACTTTTTTTTTAAGTAAGAATTCCATTGTACCAGTACATGTACCAGTTACATATGGCTAAAAAGTTCAAGTTCAAGTTCTTGAGTCTAGCTGCACCAGAACAACTGTGATTATATTCTTGAACTCTCAACTTATGACAAAGGTTTAATATCTAAACATTTAATATTTATTGTTTCTTTCATTATATTGTCTATCCTTGTCCATTTTTAAAACTGTGGGAACAAGACCTGGACACAGTTATTCAAAAGGGTCAGTGGGAGGTCCATTTTACCCCAGATTCACTCTTCCTCCATCTGTGTCAGATACAGTCTCAAACATTTTAAAAGTATACATTATACATGCGTCTAAATCTAAGCTTTCTATATTTTTTCCCAGTTTGGACCTGACATGAGAGTTGTGGTTAAGCTCCTGTCATTCTCCTGCCATGGTTTCGGTCTGATAGCCTGGCTTTTGCAACTCTTCTAGCAAATTCCCTTATCCTTTTTAATTGGAAGCAAGCAGCCCCGCCCACATTTGTTCAATGAATCAGAGATATAATGCAGTTTCCTAAATTTGGAGAAAATTAGATGCACAGTTAAAGATTGCATCATTATTTTTTTAAAGCTTGACAACTATTTCTAAACTATTTGGAGGCTTTGAGTCTCCTTTCTATACCTTAGGCCTTAATTTGTCACTAATTGACTATTCAGATGATACCCAGTAGGGTTGGCCTTTCAACTTTTCCTAGAGACTATTTAGTAGAATTAGCATTTTGCTATACTCTTTTTTGTACCTTGTCTTTTCTCATTTAGTTTTACTTCTTTTTGTGAGGGAAGATTTGGAAGGAATGTGTGAAGGGGACTGGAAATATGATATTTTTCCTTTTCATAAATTATTCTTAGATAAAACTCTGTACCAAAAATGTACATGTTTTGTAATATTACTTTAATATGTAATGTATGCATCATGTGCTTTTGTGGTTTAAAAAAAAAACTTACATGGAATTTGTTTAAGTCATAGAATCTTTGAATAAAATGTTTTTAATTTATTAAAATTGTTATTAACATGTTTATTGCTTTTTAACCACTATTTAGTTGTTAGAATGGTTATTTAAAAATGCAAGGTATATTTCGAAAAATCTTTCTAAACTAAGTTTCTTTAGACTGTATTTATTTGTTCATACTGTGTCACTTAATACAGCAGACATAAGTAGAAGGTAAGTTGAACCATGCGTATAATTTGAAAAAAAAAATCAGAAAAAGACTAACAAAAGTGGAAAACACTTAGGATATATTAATCTAATTATGTTCAGCAATCCATAATGAGATGTTGAATTTTGTTTATATGAATATATATGAATTCTATATTTATAAATATTGTGAAGAGCATAGGTAAGAAGTTAGTATAGAAAATGTGTTTTTATTAAATATTTTTTACATTTTGTGATATATTAATATAAAGTAAGTTAAATAAAATCTGCTAATACCCACCTAAAATAAGTTAATCTTGGCTTTGCTTACTACTCTAGTACATACTTCTACACTTTAACATGTGTGTTTTTCTTCTTTGTACTCATACATTGTTACATATCACTTTTATTAAGTTAAAATATCTACTGAACCATTTCAAAAGGAAAATCTTCTTGGTTGTGGTGCCCCCTGTATGAGAACAGGGAACAGGGGTAAAGCACATTGACAACCACAGACACACAATCAACCTATGCACGTAGTGTTTCCACATAAGGGAGCAGCAACATGCAGTTACCTACAGCAGGGGTTCCCATGATTAATGTGAAATACAACAGTGCCATAAATCCTTGTAACCATAGTAGACCAAAGGAGAAAGCAATTACAAGAACACTCACTCCTATTCATGAAAGCTTGTCTACTCTATGTCATCTCTACTTGCTGCAGATAACTCTATACTGCTTTGATTCAGGTGCTATAAATCTGTTGTGACACTCTTTTATAAATAGTATAAATAGTCTCATGTATAAAGAATTAAAAAAATGCTTTTAAATGTCAGAGTCACTAGTCATCAAAAATCTGCTAATTGTTAGTATGCAACCCAAAGCCTGCTCTGGAAGCATATAGCTGAAGACAGGAGACTAATCCATTGCAGAGAAGTCCCCCACACAAACATAAGCAGAAATAGCACACTATAAGGTGTGCCCCAGAAGATGCTTCAGTAGGTAGGTCCCTTTTCAGGCCATAAAGGCCCATGGGGAATGGGGGGAAAGGGCCACCATTTTACTTGACCATCCAACACTGGAAGTGGAGGTGATGTGGTCAGCATCACACTCCGGCCAGCCTATTACCCCCAGTACTCATTTGGAAAGAAGGCTGAGTGAAACTGGGAGGTCCACTCTAATTCTGTCTGGAAGGAATTAGAGCAAGCTACACCACTTGCTCCTACTTGGGATTGAACCCAGTACCTTCCGATCAGGAACTGAACGCCTTGCCTTATTCCGGGGTTGTGATACACCAGAATAAAGTGCCACTCAGCACAAGTACACAATAATAATTTAATTACGTTTTAATTTGTGGATTTTCATGTTTTGATGATATGAAAATTAATGCATGATTGTTGTGTTTTCATAATCAAAACTTTCTCAAAAGCAACTGACTTTTCTTTTAATTTGAAAAAGTCAGTTACAGCAGATAATTCTTCTATGTGTATCTTATTAACAATGTGGATATTTCTTTTCTTATAAATCTTTAAATCAAACACCAACCCTTACAATACAATTTCAATTCTTTACTGTACTTTCTACTTTTTTGTGTATTAAATGTTTTATAATATACAAAAACATTGCTCTGAGCTGCAGCTCTTCATATAATGGCTCTAATGCATTCTTTGCTACTGTCTCTTTTGACATAAAGAATATTTCTAAGTGGTTGAGTGTGAATCAGATTTTTTGACTTGAGATTGTATTATCTGTTGTTTGATCTGTTTATAAAGGTTTTAAAGCTACCAGTTTTGCTTTTTCTGTTTTTCAGGATCTCCAATCCTATACAAAACTAACTTTTCTTGTACACAACCTGGTGAAGAGTAAGATACACAATCATGTTCTTCTCTTTCAGTGAATCCCTGGTTATTCATTTACATAACACTGCTTCTCTATTTTAAGATTCTTAGTTTAAAGTACTGTATGTGTGTAATCAGATATTATTTTTTCTTGTATACCATATATATTTGGTGCATCCATAAATATTTTAAAAGAAAATATTTGATTTAAAAGAAAACATTATTACAGTGCACTCTAACAGTATTGGGACAGCAAAGGCAAATATGCTGTTTTTTGTATTATAATAAAACAATAGTGTAGTATCCTCTCACGAGGCACCAGTAATGTAGGGGTTTGGGCATTTACTGGGGCAATTATTAATTGTGGCAGTAAGTCACAAAATGATTCTTTTGATAGTATTAGAATCCAAGTTTGCGGGATAACTCAAACAACGCACACACATGGGTACTGTAGCGGCAAGGCTTATTAAAGTACAGGAATTAAGTTTTCTGTTCCCTTGCCAGTGAGGCCCCATCTCTCTCTTCATCTCTGGTGCAGCCACAGAGAAGCTATTCATGCAGGCTGATTTAAAGATGTTTTCTTTTGATAAGGGACAGCTCCCAAATGGGGATGCACTTAGCTAAGCCTGGCTATCATGATCAATGGTCATCCATTGGCGCCTATCTGTCTAGGGAGTGCCAGATGGACATCTGGACTGCATTCCTAAGTGTCAGGAGTAAGTGACTCATATCTCACCTTGATCAACCAATCAGGAACTGGTAGGGCCGAGTAACCCACGTGGGTCTTTGATGCCCATGAAACTTTCAGCCAATGAACAAGCTGAAGTTCCTCCAGGTAAAAACAGGCAACACAGAGCTCCGAGAGAATTCTAAGGAGAATTCCAGGGGTGCGAGACAATGCCAGGGCAGGACGGCCCAGGAACAGAAAGGCTCCCAAGGGCAGGACATTCTCGCAGCGCGCCTCCTGACCATCCTGAGACTCAGCCCGGACAACCACGTAACGGCCAGTGTGTCCGAGTGCCAGAACTTTCCTTTGTTCTAAGAGTCGAGAGCGGAGGTTGCCAGAGAGTAACCAGAGGATCCACCCGAGGTTAGCATCAGCAGCAAGCCTCGTGAACAGGTCGGAACTGTGGACAGCTGAATCAGTATTCAGAACTAGCGCTTCATCAGGAACGAACCGGTCCTCTTCCTGACCTGCTGGGACCCACAGTCATCTTTTCTCCTGTGCACAACTTTGCTAGTTAAAGTCAACACTAACTAGCCGGTCTTCAGAGAGCATCAGCAGCGCACCGTCGCAAGCAGCACAGCACAGCCTGGCACGGAGCCAGAGAGCGCGGATTGGACAGCAACAAGCCTGCAACTGCTTCTTTGTGCCTGCAGTAGATCTGAATCCCCAGAGATTGGATGAGTATTCAACTTCACTGCATTACAGCTCGAGAATTCAATTGTTATCCCAACCAGTTGATATCAATTTAATTCCTAAGAGTTATGTACTTCTTTTCAGTATCTAATGTAGAAGTTGTAACCAAGTTCAATTACAAAACGGTCTAAATGAATGATATACTGAACGTATGTCCTCTTGATATGTGTAACTCTTTGTAACTGACTGAATGTATATCTTTGTATTCTGATAACCCTCACGATAAGATCTGTTAGGTTTACATGCATATTTTATGTATTAATAAATGTATCCTCGTGTATTAGTACCTGTGTGTGTGCATTGTTTGAGTTATATCGCATGGTTGGATTCTAAGGCCATTAAAAGAATCAATTTTGTGATTTACTGCTACAATTAATAATTGTCCCAGTAAATGCCCAAACCCCTACAGAACTGGTGCCTCATGAGAGCACACTACAGTACTAATACACGAGAATACATTTATTAATACATAAAATGTGCATATAAACATAACAGATCTTATCGTGAGGGTTAGCAGAATACAACAGGTATATATTCAATCAGTCACGAAGAGATACACATACCAAGAACTTGAACTTGAACTTGAACTTTATTGCCATATGTTACTGGTACTGGTACAATGGAATTCTTACTTACAGAAAGTCTCTCGATTGTAAAACAAGTGTAAAAAACAAGACAAAGTGCAAACAGTGCATCAAGACAATGTACAAACAAACAATAGACAATGTGCAAGTAAACATGTAGACAGTTTGAATGTAAACAATACAGACGTGTAAACAATGACTGGAGATGTGCAATAGATAAGAAATCATAAAGAGGTAGATGGTGATGGTGTAGGTGTGGTCCGAGGGGGATGGCTAAATGTGTTCGCCAGTCTCACTGCTTGTGGATAGAAGCTATTGAAGAATCTAGTGGTAATTCTCCGTATGCTTTTATATCTCTTGCCTGAGGGCAGTGGGGTGAAGAGCTCATGCCCGGGGTGGTGACTGTCCTCTGTGATGGCCAGAACTCTACCACGGCAGCGGTCCTCATAGAGCTGTTTAATCTCGGTGAGACTGCAGCCGATGATCTTCTGGGCCATATTGACCATTCTCTGCAGTGCCTTTCTTTCTCGCGAAGAGGTGTTGCCATACCACACGGTGATCCCGTTGGTAAGGACGCTCTCGATGGTGCAGCGGTAGAAGTTCACCAACACATGTATTGGCATCCCCCATCGCTTGAGGCACCTCAAGAAATAAAGGCGCTGCTGAGCCTTCTTCATGATAGAGTCAGTGTTCACAGTCCAGGTTAGATCTTTAGAGATGTGAATTCCCAGAAACCTAAAGCTGGTGACTGTTTCCACTTCCGTTCCATCAATACTGAGTGGGCTGTGAGTGTATGGCCTGTGTCTCCGAAAGTCCACTATTAGCTCTTTCGTTTTCTTTATGTTCAAGTCTAGGTTATTGCTATGACACCACCTAAGCAGCTGTACAACTTCATCCATGTAAGTGGACTCGTCATCATCACTGATCAGTCCTATTATAGTGGTGTCATCGGCAAACTTAGTGATGCGGTTGTTGCTGTGTCTTGCTGTGCAGTCGTGAGTAAATAGGGAGTACAACCTTGGACTCAGACAGCAGCCTTGTGGGGTTCCAGTGCTCAGGGTGAGTGGTGTTGATGTTTTATTGCCTATCCGCACCACCTGTGGTCTCTCGATAAGAAAGTCCAGCAGCCAGTTGCAGACAGAGTTGCACAGACCTAATCCCCTGAGCTTTGTCACCAGTTGACTGGGTATGATGGAATTGAATGCTGAACTGTAGTCCACAAACAGCATTCTCACATACGAGTTCTTAGTGTCCAGGTGTTCCAAGGCTGTATGCAGAGCCAGGGAGACAGCATCATCCACTGATCTGTTGTTCTGGTAGGCGAACTGCAAGGGGTCCAGGGATTCTGTGATGGAGGAGTTGATGTGTGACAACACCAGCTTCTCCAGGCATTTCATCACCACAGATGTTAATGCTACTGGGCGGTAATCATTCAGGCATGCCACTTTTGTCTTTTTGGGGGTTGGAACAATAGTGTTTTTTTTAAAGCAGGTGGGGACCATGGACTGTGACAGGGAGGAGTTAAAGATGTCCGTAAGCACTGTGGTCAGCTGGGCTGCACATGTCCTTAGGACTCGAGGTGGTATCCCATCAGGCCCTGCAGCCTTACGGATTTTCACCCTGCTCAGAGTCTTCTGCACGTCCTGCTTTGAGAGTTTCAGAACAAACTCGCCCTGCACTCTTGAGGTCTTCTCAGCATTGCCCGTGTTCAGAGCATCAAAGCGGGCATAGAAGTGGTTCAGCTCGTCAGGCAGGGATGCGATGTTCGTGTCAATCTCCTGGCTGCAGCCCTTGTAGCCTGTGATTGACTGTAATCCCTGCCACAGCCTCCGGGTGTCAGCGCACTGTGTTTCAAGCCGCACTCTGTAGCTCCGTTTGGCGCGTTTTATGGCTTCCTCTAATGCATACCGTGATTTCTTGTACAGCTCTTTGTCCCCCGATTTGAACGCGATGGATCTATCTTTTATTTTATTGCGAATGTTGTTGTTGAACCACGGTTTCTGATTGGGAAATGACCTAATTTTCATTTCTGGTACACAAATGTCGGTGCAGTATTTAATATAGCTGGTGACCGCGTCCGTATACTCATTTAAATCTGTGTCGGGAGCTCTGAATGCATCCCAGTCTGTACTATCAAAGCAGTCTATTAACTTGCTTTCCGCCTCCTCAGACCAACAACGCACTGACCTGTTCGCAATGGGGGAGGTCTTCAGCTTCTGTTTGTACTCAGGAAGCAACAGGAGAGTGATGTGGTCCGACTTACCGAAATTCGGTTTGGGAAGCGCTTTGTATGCTCCTTTTATTGTTGTGTAGCAGTGATCCAAAATATTGCCTCCTCTTGTCAGTACAGTGACATGCTGAATGTATTTTTGCAGTACTTTCCTCAGATTGCAGTGGTTGAAGTCGCCAACTACAATTGAGACGGCTTCTGGGTGGGAGTTTTCGTGCTTGTTGATAATGTCGTGGAGTTCGCTATGTGCTGCTTCCATGCAGGCTTGAGGTTGAATGTAAACGGTTGTGATAATAGTGGCGGAAAACTCCCTCGGCAAATAAAAGGGTCGACATTTTATGGTCAGGTGTTCTAGATTCGGCGAGCAGGATTTAGAGATTACCTTCACGTCGGTGCACCACTTGCTGTTGACCAGGAAGCAAACGCCTCCGCCTTTGTGTTTGCCGGTTGCTTGGTGGTTTCTGTCCATGCGGTAAACGGTGAACCCCTTTGGCTGGATGGAGGTGTCCGGGACGCATGCATTCAGCCAGGTTTCAGTGAAGGCATAAACACAGCAGTCCCTCAGGTCCCTTTCCGCGTTGATCCGACAGTGTAGCTCGTCTATCTTATTGTCCAGTGACTGAACATTAGCTAACAAAATAGACGGCAGCGGTGGTCTGTGCGGACGCCTTCGTAGTCGCGCTAGTACGCCGCCTCGTCTCCCCCGGCGTCTGCCCACCTGTTGTTGTTGTTCGCCACATCTTTGTCTGATCCAGCAGGTGGGGTCCGGTACGTGAAAAAAGTTGTTTGATGACATTAAGGAGTCTGTCCTCAGGTTTAAAAGCGTTTAATAAACATTAAAACAGACACACAATGAGAGAGCTTTCTGTAAACCGTCGCCATCTTTCCGGCGCCGGAAGTAGGAAAAAAGAGGACATACATTCAGTATATCATTCATTTAGACCGTTTTGTAAATAAACTTGGTTACAACTTCTACACTAGATACTCAAACAAGTACATAACTCTTAGGAATTAAATTGACATCAACTGGTTGAGTTGAATTCTCGAGCAGTAATGCAGAATGTTGAATACTCATCCAATCTCTGGGGATTCAGATCTCCTGCAGGCACAAATAAACAGTTGCAGGCTTGTTGCTGTCCAATCCGTGCTCTCTGGCTCGGTGCCAGGCAGTGCTCGGTGTAGCTTGTGACAAGGGAGAGATCCCTGCTGCTCTGCGCTGCTGATGCTTACTGAAGACTCGCTAGTTAGTGCTGGCTGAAACTAGCAGAGTTTGTGTATAGGAGAAAAAGTGACTGCGGGTCCCAGCACGTCAGGAAGAAGACCGGTTCGTTCCTGATGAAGCGCTAGTCCTGAATACTTATTCAGCTGTCCACAGTTCCGACCTGTTCACGAGGCTTTCTGCTGGTGCTAACCTCGGGTGGATCCTTTGGTTACGCGCTGGCAACCTCCGCTCTTGACTCTTAGAACAAAGGAAAGTTCTGGCACTCGGACACACTGGCCATTACGTGGTGGTCCGGGCTGAGTTTGAGGATGTTTTGGAGGCACACTGCGAGAATGTCCTGTGCTTGGGAACTGTGTTCCCTTGGGAACTGTTCTGCCCTTCCGAACCTTGTGCTGCCCTGGAATCGTTCTACAGGCGCTCTGTGTTGCCTGTTTTTACCTGGAGGACATGCAGGTCGTTCATTGGTTGAAAGTTTCATGGGCATCAGAGACCCACGTGGGGTTAACCTACCCTACCATTTCCTGATTGGCTGATGATGAGTAACCATGCCCTCTAACCTTAGGGTCATAAACCAACTTTGAATCAGACTCTCCCTTGGAATCTTAGACTTTAAGGCGCCAGAGATGAACATTTATTAAGGTTGCTGGAGAATATCAGGAATTGGGAGTTGCTCCTTATCAGGACACTCTATCAGATAGAAAAACCCTAATGGTTAACCAAATGGAATGGCCTCTCTCAGTATCAAGCACCACTGAAAAGAAAGAGAGAGGGACTGGCAAGGGAGCAGAAATTCCGGTACTTTAATAAGCCTCACTGCTACAATAGTATTTGTGGAAATAAGATTGATATTGTTACAAATGGGGATGACGAAAATGGTGAAAATCAGGAATTGACCAAGAGATTCAGTAAGTAAAATAATTATTTATAACCCTAATTTGTAAGTAATTTCTCCAGAATATACACCAGCAGTGGGTATGATTCTTTTAATCTCTTGCGCAGCTTTGATGAAAAGAGTAATCATAATAACTTGGTTAAGCAAATATTTATTACAATGATAGGACACACACTACACACAACAAAACATACAACACCCAAGTTTCCGTATTTACAGATTTAGGCGTCCCAGAGGCCTAACGTTCTAATCACTCAGAAAACCCCAGACTGTTACCAAGCAGTTGACTCTTAAATAATACTTACAGAGGCCAAAGAAGAGATAAACGGCCTTCTAAGAAAATTGTGATACAACCTGCAGTTAAATCTCTATCTCTCTGCAAACCTGGATACCACAAAATAAATGCGAACCTATCTCCCTGTTCTAAAAATGCAAGATTTGAATACTTAGCTCCAATCCGGTTTTGTCTGGATGATCATAAAGTAGGGGCTTTTGCAAGCTTCAAGTTCCAATTCCTCCTGACTCCTCTCTCCTGTGGTCAGGCCTTCTTTCTCCTTTTACTCTTCTCTTTCTCCTTTTGTTCCGTGGTCTTAATGTGATGTCATATGGTGTATTATTGGTCTACTCACTAACCCTTGTTTAACTAGGTAGACCAAGATAAACTTTGCAATTGTTTTTGATCATGAGAATCCTTACATCTCAGCAAACATCCCTCTGCTTTGAAGCTGGTAATGTTTACAATACCAGGTGTCACACACTTTATCTAAACTCCTAGATAACTCCTATTCACCTGATGTTGTAACATTTTGAATTATGTTTATGTTTTATATTTGTTTAGTTTTGTGTCCCAAAACTCATGGTTACTTGAAATCACTGGACAAAACAAATTTTCTAATATGATCAAAGTCATGCTTGGAATTAACATTAATTCTTCTGAATAAATTGGCTCTGTTATGAGTGAGTGAGTGTGCGTGTATGTATTCTAACTTGCACCTGTTTCTTGCCAGGATTGCCAGGCTCTGCCTATTGTGTGACCTAGCATTGGATAAAGCTATTAGAAAGTGGATGGATATGGTGCGTATTGTTTATAGTAATCTAAATATGCCAAATACAAATTGTTTGATTTGTAATACTTTTGACTTTGATGCCCTAATATCTTTGATTGACTGCTTTTCATCTACTAATAGTATTACATAATACCACAGAGCTGTTTTTTTTTACGTTAATATCACAGAATTAGGCTTCACAAATGGAGGTATTTTAAGTTTACAGAATATGGGAATTAGAATGTAGTACATATAAGAATTTAACTCATGGTGTTAAATGTTAATACATTTAAAAAATAAAGCCTGTTTACTGCTTTGTTTGTTTCAAGAGGCAACATACAGTATGTTTAAATTTTTTATGAAAGTTTTACTTTTTAGTGATAATTATAGAATTGTAGTAATAATATTTTATATTACATTACTGTCACAGGGAGGGCAGGAAGGGTGCCCAAGTGAGTCCTTTTAAAACAAAATGATGGCTCAGCCGCAATTGCACTTAGGTGCAAAGATGATGGTATATTATGACAATGCTCCCCACAGACAATTATATATAGCAAAACAAAAAAAACAAACAACAAAATTGAACTAGTACACACACACACAAAAACAAACCCTTTCTCTAAGTAAGAGATCAGGAGTTCTACCACACTTAGGTCCTATCAGCCCCATACTATAGCGATAGCGAGACTAAGTCCCGTTAGATCTCTTCCCCCTTCCTAAATAGGTACCATATAGCCCTGCCCCCTTGGACTGTACCACTGTTACAAAATTATGGAGCTCCATTTCACCCCAGATAAACTAATTTCCCTAACATGGGAATTCCTTCTTTCTTTTAAAGAATAGTGTAAACAGAATGTACAAAAAAAAACACCATCCCTGAATACATTTCACTTATTTTTAACCTCCTGTAAAAATGGTACTTCCTTTACCGGAAGATGTGCGCATGCACCACTCCACATTGACATTATAAAGCCAAGCTGAAAACGGTTATCGGGTTTGGACCTATGAGGCCACTATATCCGGAAGTCGGACAGAAACACGGAAGAGACAAACAAACAGACAGAGCGCTCTCTCACACAGATAAGTACAAATAAAGAGAAACAGAGTTTGTGTTTGTGTCTCTTCAGGTAACAGAAACTGATTTTGAAATAAGAGGTGATAATGTATTGCGCGTATGAAAATAGGAAACTGCTAGCCAAG
This sequence comes from Atractosteus spatula, assembly GCF_055471065.1. NCBI lineage: Eukaryota > Metazoa > Chordata > Actinopteri > Semionotiformes > Lepisosteidae > Atractosteus > Atractosteus spatula. The sequence continues at coordinate 31,803,510 of NC_142706.1, read as the reverse complement.
TCCCGAGTGTGCACCCTCATGAGCTAGCTAGCCGACAGGAAAGTGTATGCGAGATCCTGTGTAACTTAAGATGGATAATGAGTGTCTTGTAATGTACTGTCTGTGGACGGTGACAGAGATCCCTCTGTCACAATTACATTATGATTTGAAATATAATTAGTTTATATTTTAGTTATTTTATCTGAACCAATTACAAAACAGAAACATTGTTTTAGGTGCTTTCAAGCACTGTATTTAGGAAGTCCTTTTACTGTAAAGTCAATTGTGCAAGGTATGCTCCTAAATACATTTGAGAAAGGGACTGTCTGTGTGCTTTCTTAATATTTTGATCTGTCTGAACTGGAGTTAGCACAATTTAAGACAGAAATGCTATGAAAGCAGCTATGATGATGATTAATAAATACAAGATACTGGACTTTTGTTTTATATCAGTATTTAATCCAATCTTTAATTTTCAAAAACATAGACAACTTGAATACATTAGTGATGTCACTAGATATGACAGATAATCTTGGAAATCATTTACATTTTGTACAATAAACTGTATTAAAAACTGTCAGACACTTTTCTTTACAAAAAATGTTTAAATGTATACTGTGAATAATTTAAACTAAGCTAATACAACTTTTTTTCAGCAAAGTATATTGCAAAGCTAAAGCTTTGGGTAATGGCTAAATTTCCCAATGGCCCTTGCCAATCAAGGCCTAATAATCCCAATCTATGAATTGGCTTCATTACTCTGCTCTCCTCCCCACTGATAACTGATGCATGGTGAGTGTTCTGGCGCACTATGGCTGCCGTCGCATAATCCAGTTGGATGCTGCACATTGGTGGTGGTGGAGGGGAGTCCCCATTACCTGTAAGGCGCTTTGAGCGAAGTGTCAAGAAAAGTGCTATATAAGTGTAAGCAATTATTATTATTATTATTATTATAAAGCTTTTAATGATGTTTTATAAAGGAAAGAACTGTGCATGGATACTCCATTATGCTAATGAAAAAAATGACAATGGTATTAAAAAAAAGAGTGTTTTGTATTTATTAACAAAATTCCTTCTTTTTGAAGTGTTGTGACAGAGAACATTTCAAAGAGCAAGCAAATTTGATTAAAATGTATGTTGGGTTTAATGTGCATAAGACTAATTGTTAGCTATCAAATAGATTCCCTCACTCTTTAACTACAGTAGTAAAAACATTGGGAGTTTATTTACTCTTCTTGCTCTTTGAAGAGCTCCAAGATGTACTCTTGTATATAGCATATCATTTCAATTTTTCCTGCTTAACATTTATAAATATTAAAGATATTTGCTTAAAAAAACAGCACTTGTAACCCCACACAGTTTGTCTAACACTGGTGCTGCTGTGTACATTGCATATCCCACCTGCCATCACTACATAGCATTATAAAAGCCAGAGAGCAAGATGAGATTACTGTTTATAACTGTTTAAGTGATGCCATGACAAAAGTCCTTGAGGAATTTTGTATGATTTTGTGAAATATGTGACACAACAGTTTCAAGTTAATACTTCATTATTACTGAGGTGTTAACTCCTCATCAAAGCCTGTACAATACAACACTAGTAGATCACACTCTTACCACAAATTTTATGGTACTGGAGTTGCTTTATAGTCTCTGTACAATACCAATAGTACACTTCAAAATCTATTTTACTATAGATTTTACTGGGTTGCTGGGCGAACTTATCTATGCTTTGTGGGCCCTCTAGAGCATAGTGATATCTCAAAATAACACTCACTTGTAAATAATTGATTATGTTACATATATTGTGGCTGATAAAGGAAAAGAGTGTTTTATGTGTGAATATTGATCAAAGTTTAATTTATATACTGAGCATCAAAAAGAAATTTATCACTCTATGCTTATATGATTTGGGTAAAATAAAGTATATAGATTTTGAATATGCAATTTTGGCAATATTATACAAATACATAATAATACAAAAATATTAAATTTTTGGTAACTTTTCTGACTGTCCATAAAACATTGGATTGACTGTTGCATATGCAATAAATCACTTCATTAGCAAAAAAGTTGATTAGACAAAGGTAATGAATTTTGTCTATCAAGAGAATAGTACTTGCAGATGATATTTTGGAACTAGGCCAACAAGTGGAATTACCAGCAGTTAATTTATGTCTTCTTTAGTGAAGAAACCATATGTGGTGTAGACCACTATTATAGATATCTGTAATCCATACACTGATTTTTATATACAACTGACAAGAAGAGGGGGAGCAAGAACAGGAAGAGTATGGACATCATCTTCATCTATGAAGCTATGCGAGATTGCTTTTCAAATCAGACATGAAGTCAAATTTTCTCCAGGTAATCTGAGTATAGAAAAACTACTGGACTCACAGCCTTATTATGTAAGAGATCTTGATGTCTTATTAATGTGGACATTCTGATTTTCTTTATTGTAGTATCTGCAGGTAGAAAATATATGCCCTATTTTAGTTATGCGCTTGTTTAGAATAGGGACATTAATTCCCATTCATTTATGAGAATCTATTTCGAGACAGAGATGTAATCTATAATCTATCATATTATTATGCCATTATTAAACTGCGCCAGAGAACAAAATGTAACTCTTAGTTATTCCTGACTTAAGGGTGTGTCATTATTTATCTTTATAATTTTAGCAAACTAGTGTCAGGACCCTATCATTTGTTTATTTGTGGGATGAGCTGGAATTATGTGTCAACATCTACAGCCCAGGAACCAATAAAAATGCATGTTTTTTGGAAGGATTAACATATTGAATAAGGTAGAAACCCACAAGACAGAAGCCACAAAGTATGTTTAAGAATTACATTTTGTTTTGCTTCCCATGGTGGCCACATATTCCTTTGCTTTGTGACTTTTCACAGTAGATACCTGACATTGGGCCCCTCCTGTAAAGCAGTGTTAGTTGGGCTAGGTGTGTAGATAACCCTAAATGACAGGTCTTCCATTGAATAACAAGGGGTAGTTTTATGACTGAAGCTAGATGGTAGCCTCAACAATACAACTTGAAAGTAGTTTAAGAACACATCAGACACACCTGTGTTACACACCTGTGTAACACAAACTAACCTGGGGTCTACCTTTTATTTTGGAAATACTTCTTCCTGGGCCTTTTAAAGGCATGCTACTCCTTGACATACAGCACATATTAGTAAATAGATATATGTATAACAATGTAGAATTAACATTTCTTCTCCCCAAACAAATGCACTCAGAGCTATTTTTGTGTTTTATATGTAGTGATTTGTGGGTAAATGGTTAGGCATAAAACGACAAATGTTAATTAGTATAATGACTAAATATATAAATATAAATATAAAGACCAGTTGTACATGGTCCTGGCACATGTACAACAGTTCAAGGATTTTGTGCACTTTTTGAATCATTTATCACCCATCTTTTGCAGATATTTTGGTTGATCTCACAGAGGACGCTGAGTAAGAAAATGTTTGTACTTTTCAATAATTTATGTTCCTTCTATCTTAAAAATGTTGGTGCCATTGTTTAACTTTATAACTTGTCATTGACATAATCAAATAATTAATTTAATAATTCATGTTTTGAATCAATGTCTATGGATCCATTTTGTAGGTAATTTAGTAATTAACCATCCTCAGAGTAATAGTCTCAGGAATGGAATCACTTTCAATTCAAGTAGTTTTGAAAATGGTATATTATAAATAATGTACATGATTTATTAGATAATTTCTGTATGTTACTATATTTCTCAAATTAAATTGTAAATGTAAATTTGACCTTTATTATGGTACAATGTATTTAGTGCACTTCTCAGTTAAAGAAAACCATAGTGAATATGCAGTCACTCCATTTATTACTGTGGTGCAGTTTCTGCTGCAGTTGTTACCACAGCAGAGTTAAGGAAAAGGAATGATTTAAATGGATCTGCTGTTTTCTTCATTCTCTATGGCATACATAACTAGGCCTATTTGATTATTTAAATACACATATCTAAAATAAAACAAAGTATCTATATCATCCTGACCTGGAGCTACTGGTTATAAATGAGCTATTACCAGCAGAAATTAAACTGAAGGTTTCCTTTGTCAGCATATGCCATTCATAACTAGGTTAAATATGCAAAAGAATAATAAGTATTAGTAGTGATTACGTTGGAATTTTGTAAAGTAATTCTGTATATGACACAGCATGATAATGATGTAACTTGAATAAAAAATAAATGCAGATGAAATGGAAATTAAGTTAAGTGACCTTTTCATAATTGTAAAACTTTACATTGAACTCTTATGTGAGTGGAACAAAGAACTTCTGAATGATAATAAAAAATGCAGAGTGTAATTTATGGCAACAGAAATCATTATTTTAATAATTTTTACCATAATGAAAATTGACACTGTAAGAAAATGTATTTTAAAATGTTTTAAGTGCCTTACAGAAATAATCAATATGGTTTCACATTTTGTGAAATTACAAAATGGTGCATACACATTATTTAAACTTCTTACCAACTGTGTGCACTGACCTGGTGCATTTTTTCCTATTTCTTCCTGGCTGAGTTGGTCAACCTCCCACAATTACTTGCAAATCACTTATGGACAGCAGTTTTTAAGCCTGTCCACAGATTCTCAATAGAATTCTAGGACTAGGCCACTCAAGGACATTCACATTATTATGTTTAAATCACTTGAGTGCAGTTTTGGTCCTGTGCATTAAATCATTGTCCTGCTTAACAATGCATTATTGCCCCAGTTTTAGGTTTTTAGCATGTTTTTCTCTAGTATTTGGCTGTACTCGGCACTGTCCATTTTTCCTTTAATCCAGACGTTCAGGCTCAGGAGAAGCTGAACTAGAAAATAATGCTGCCACCAACATGTTTAGCAATAGGGACAGAGTTCACTCATTGGTGCAATATGTTTGTAGACCAAAAAGTTCAAATTTTAACTTGTTTGACCACAACACCTTTTGCAACATTTTTGCACACATAAATGCTTTGTTATAAATTGGGGAATTAAGATGAATTTTCCACACTTACATACAGGCATTTCTTTGGTGACTGAAGATTGTCCTCACAGGAACATTCAGAGATTTCTGTTCTTTTGTAACATTGATTTGTGCTTTTCAGTGATTTTTGTCCTTGATTTGAAGTGACAGATCCACGTATTTTTGATTGAGTCTTAGGTTGAAATGTACTGCCTGACTGTGGGACCTTACAGATACAGGTGCATGTATTCTAAAATCACGAGAATCATTATTATTACACAGAAAAGTCATTCAACTAATTATGTGGCTTATTAAACTAATTTTGTGCACTTACAGTAGATTAATTTTGGTTTGCCACAGCACAAGTTTTTGAAAACTTATGAAGTCATGCCTTTTCTGGTTTTGTTTTATATTATCTGTAATTACTTTTTTCTTTTTGTTATTTGAATGTGTTTGTGGAGTATGCTGTGTACAAAAAAATATTAATTATAATGTTTTATAGGCTATTTGAAATAAAATAATCTTTTAGACTTTATTTTGAATGTATGCAAAATCTGAAATAGAACACGGTAAAGTTTACACCAATGTCATCAGACTTATAGAAACACATTTGTCAGTAGTGTTTACATTAACTATTGCATGCCCTGTACTGTATAGGAAGGAGAAGTTAGAAAGCAATCCCATTGAGTTATTGATATTTCCTTGAAGCAATCATCTCTAGCATTGTTAATGGTAATGTATGGTAATGTCATTCCTTAATCCTTTATTAATGTTAACGGTTTAACATTTGAGCTAAGAAACCAACACTGGTTTACATACTGCTTGTATATTTTTTTAAATTTTAAAATTTTTTAAAGCAGAACCAAATGAATAAATCCAAAGGGTTGCATTCAAAGGAGAAACACTTCTGATCCTCATCTGCCACAATGCCAGCTTTTAGCTTTATATAAATAAGTCTTCCGCTAAGCTAGTTTAGATCAATATATTTCATCGTGCTTGTTTTAAAAAGATTTTTGGAAGGAAGTTTAATTCGAACACTTCCACTTCCTTACACATATAAGTGATCTGACTGCAGACAGCAGTATGCACATCTTTTCCAACACTCCTCCCTGTGCCCCAACATCATCATTGAAGCATTTTCTTCCAGGCTCATGCTCACCACTGTCGTTTCCTCTGCCAGTCGAGATTTAGCCAAAGTATTAAGCACAATATTCCTTTATATTAATCGGCTTGTATCATCATAGAATTCAGCCTAACTACTGAACAGATTATTAATTCAGTTTAAGAAATCAGAGTAAAGAAAAGGGATACTGCAAGAAAATATCTTCTAAATAACAATTTGCAAATAAAAGCATGAAAGGGTTTTGGATAGCTTTGGATAAAAGAGTGTCTGTTTTCAGGTGAACAGAAGTACAACGTTTGAACTTACAAAAATAGCTGGGACATTTTTAGGATATGCATATGTACTGTACACTGTAAGAGTTGCTGAGCAGCACAAAGACTGCTACATTATCCTCTCAAACATACACTTTTGCAATGCTTTAAACTTCTTAAAAGAGACACACAAACTGTATAATAAAATATCAGTAGTTTGTGTATATTTATATTATTTCCCACTTTTTAAAAATTTGTACAAAACATATACTGTCAGAAACAGTTTTCATTATGCTATTCCTCCAATGCTCCCACAATACAACTATGAATGATAGAGTGATTCAGCCATCACTTTCAACAAATTCATCATGGGTACCCAGCAAATCAAGAGAGTTGCTGTTACACAGCAAGTTGACTGAATCCCAACACTCTCAGTGACATTTTGCCAGTTGTGTACCCCTGCTAGGGGAATTCTTGTCACAGTGAGATAATTACATACTGTATCGTGTATTCTTCTTTAGAAACAGTTTCATTGGCAGCCTAATATTTTTACCTAATTGAACTAATTTGTTATGTACATTATCATGAAAAAGTATTCAGATTCTTGATATTGTTTCTTTAGACCTTACAGTCATATTACTTTGAAGTAACATACTGTATATGTTCAGGTGGGTAGCTGTGTCAGCATGCGTAGGCTGCAAAGGAACAAGTAATAGGTTTATTCCATGCTGAAAAGAGAAGAAAGAAAACACAACGTTTCAGCCTTCTTCAGGTGTGAGCTATACACATACTGTATATGTGAGCTATATACATACTATATATTATTTGTATATGTTTATCTGTCTACTCTGTACATTCAAAAACCAAAAGAGTAAATTGATTATCAATATAAAAAGAAAAAATGGAAAAGTCATGGTTGCATTAATATTTAAACATTCTGCTTTGTTTGAATTAATGTAACATAGTTCAGGAGACACACCTGAAGAAGGTCGAAACGTTGTGTTTTCTTTCTTCTTTTTTTCATCATGGAATAAACCTATTACTTGCTAATTTAACATAAAAAGTTGATTCAGTATTCGGTATTTATGTACAACAATAGTGGCTCATGTAATCTAAAATACACCTGTCTCTGTAAGGTTCTACAATTATGTGAAGAAGATGCAGCCATGAAAACCAAGGAGCTTTCAAATTATTAACTCTGGGATAACATTTTATAAAGATCAAGAGTGTCACGAAACAGTTCTTTCCGGGTCCTATGCAGACGACATGATCCAGAATTGTGAGGAAACACTGGGGAAAAAGTCATGCAGAAGAGGGTATAGAGACAGGGGGTGTGTCCAAGGGGTGCAGGTGTCCAGGGGGAGTAAATCTGAGGTGAACAATCCATGAAGAAATCCAAACGGGTAATCCAAGACAGAAGAGCAAGTCCAATGCCAGAAGATCCATCCGAGGGAATTAAAACCATGAACCGGGTCGGGACCGGCGGGGGGGATCAGGAACAGAAGGTTAAAACCATGACGGAGCCAGACGCAGCAGGACCCGGGCTCTCACGAAACGGGATTCAATGAGGAGCCTCAAGTGACGTCTGCATCTGACTTTTAAGGAGGAACTGAAATAGGGAACAGGTGTGGGTAATGGGAGAGAACGAGGAAGGGCTGGAGCGCCCTTAAGAGGAGGAGTAACAATCGTGACAAAGGGAAGAGTATAAAAAGTATTCCAAAACTTACTAACTTTTCAACATGGTAAAGTGTATCCTTAAGAAGCTCCTACATACTTAGTTAGCAGCTGGGCAAGGACTAAACTAGTGAGGAATGCTACTGTGAAGCCCATGACAATTTTAAAAAGGACTACAGAGTTCAATGGCTGAGGTGGGAGAAAATATGTATAACTTAACAATACCTAGAATGCTTCACAAAACTAGCCTGCAGGCAGAGTGGAATTTCCATCTCAATCCCACATGTAGTTTACAACAAAGTGTAATATGCAATTATGTTTCAAAAGGTGGTGTACAAGATAAAATTGAAATGTTTGTTTTAAATGCAAAACTCAAAGTCACGCATCGCTGAGACAACTTCTTCCCTACTGTCATGCATATTGGCGGGATAATTATTTTCTAGTTCTACTGTACTTCTCCTAGAGGAGGGACTGGAAAGCATGTCAGGATTAAATTGAAAAGGATGGTGCCAAACAGCTAAATACTAAAGAAAAGCCAGTTAAAAACTTAAATCTGGGGTGACAATTCACATTTTAGCAAAACAATGATCCAAAGCACAATGCCAAAACTACACTTGAGTTGCTTAAGAATAAGAAAGTGAAGGTCCTTGAGTTGCCAAGTCCTGAGATTAATCCTCTTGAGAATCTTTGGAAAGACTTGAAAACATCTGTCCATATGTGATCACCAAGTAATTTGTGAGAGCCTGAGCAAAGGTGTTAGAGACTTATCCAAAGAGTGTAACCTAAAGTGGCTGAAAAAAAATGAACTGAAAAATAAAACTTTTATCTGAATAGCCACTCCCACTGCATCCTTGCTAGTTATGAAACAACAACAACAACAACAAATAATAATAATAATAATAATAATAATAATAATAATAATAATACTTGCCTCTTGTGTGTGTAGCCTTCAAATAAAATCCTATTTTATATGTTGCATTTTACAATACTCAAAACAATATGGAATACAAACTTCATTATAATTCTTTCTATTATTGATCTCTTTGGCAACTGAAGCGGTTAACTTGCAAGACTTGGTGTTAGAAATGTTTCAGCTTCCAATTGTTTGAACCTTGAAGGGTTGGATAAATAGAAATCTTTAACCTTCTGGGTCTTGCTCTCTGACTATAAAATAGATTAATCATCTTTTACCCTAGTCAGCTGTCTTTTTAGATGTTGACACAGAACTAAATCTCAGCATTATTTTTTAAGAAGAAGATTGCCATGGCAGGTCCAAATCAATCTCTGGAGACAATCTTATCGGTTAGTAATTTCAATAGGGTAGTAATACTGTCTAAATTTAAACATTACAGAGTTAAATCAAACATGCCTTTTGACAGCCTATATAATCCTCCAGAATCTAAGTTAAAAATGTAAAGTTCCACTTGTAGTTATCAAGTGGTATAAGTTGTCTGATCTACACCATTTTAATTCTGATGAATTCTTATACCTCATGATAGGGTAAATTCACCAAAAATATAAATGACATTTTTTCAGTAACAAATTCCACTTCTAAAAAAACTGGCAAGCCTTGACAGAATATAAAAGCAAATAAATCTCTTCCAGCCATTTCTTGAAAGAATTGAGAAAATCAGGTTAATAAATATGCTTGGGCAACATTTTCCATATTTCCACAACCCTCTGTATAGGGTAGAGCATGCTGTTCTCAAATGCATTGTTCCTTTGAGTTAAATGATTTGTGTTTCACTATTGATTGTGAAGAATACAATAGGTTTAACTACATTTGGGTGAAGACATGTTTCCTGTTCTCAGTTTAAAATGTCAAGTGTTTTTTCACTGTTGACTCTGAAGAAGTTTGCTGTGTTGAGTTTTTCAGTGCTCTTGAGGATTTAAAATACACGAATCATGTCTCTTTGTAGTTTTTTATATTCTAACAGGCTAAAGTTTTCTGATATAGTTTTTGTATTTCTTTTATGTTTTAGAATCATTTTATAGAATTTCTTTTACAGTTCCTGCATTGGCTAATCCCCCCAATTTGATATAGTCTGTGATTTTTAATAGTTTACTGACTATACCAGAATTAAGATCAATGATTTAAATTAGGAATAGCAGTTGTGCTAATACAACCCTAAAGACCCCACTAGTTACATAATAACAAATTTAGAATTCACCATTTTCTCCACTTCTGTCTTTCTCTTGTCCATTAATCAAGTCTTAATCCATGCGCATGCATTACCACTTGCTATGTTTAATGCAAAACGTTCTGTGAACAGCCTTAAAAAATCAATGTACCATATTATATACTCTATTTTATTTCTATCACTCTTGTATCTTGTTCAAATAATTCTAGAAAATTAGTTAAACAAGTTCATTTTTCTAAATTCCCTCATATTGCATATTGCATACTCATCATATAGTTCCCAATTCCCTCATAATTTCATTCTTTTACATAGTCTTCATGTCTCAATCCTTCATAGTCTTTTTGAACTTGTAACCCCTTGTTTTGGAATCTACCTGTACATTTTCAAAATATAATTAATATAAAATCATAATATAATCACATTCCCTAATATTTATCTATTTTATTCTGTTTCCATCACTCTATCCTGATTGAGTGAACAGACTAAATTAGTTAAAGCAAACCCTCTCATAGTTGTTTTGTTAAAACACCTAAGAGAGCGGTCATTAGCCAAGTCTGAATTTTCAATTTCTGACATTCCTCTTGATTTTTCCAATGTATTATGATGCCCCTAGAGGTGTTGTTTTTAAACACTTATGAGCCATATAATGTCCTAGATTTTTGTTCAGTTTGGACCCATGCTACGATGGCGTCAGTGAACACCACTCACAAAAATGGCAACGTAACATCGAGGTGAGACGAGGCGCATCTGTGAATGCCATGCCAGCGTGTATAAAAGGAACAAAGCTATTGATGAGGGTGAGAGGTGAAAGAAAAGGAACAGGAAGAGACCAAGAAGAAACACAGGGAGAGATCACGAAGAAACCATGAAGAAACTGGAGGAAAAACTAACCGAGAATGCGCAACCAAAAGGACTCATCAAGGGTTGCTTGTTGAATACTAGAAGATTTATGGGAGAACAACAAGAGTTTAATAAAATAGCAAACATTAGTTCAAGAAAGGAGATAATATAAATGAAACAACATTACTAAAATAACAAGAAAAAAACAAAGCAGTTTTTATTAATAAAAATGCTCACTATCCGTAAGTGTATTGTAGCAGACTGGCTGCGAGGGAAACCAGGAGGAATAAAAGAAACATTTGGAGTTAAAAGAAAATAGCACACCTGGAAAATAGAAATATGGAATACAGAAAATAGAAGAGACAGGGAAACACAGAAGAAGAGAAAGGAAGAGAAAGAAAGAATAATTAAATAGAACCACCATGAAACTTTATTTTCCTTATTTAACTTCTCACTGTTGGATAATACAAAAACTTAATTTTATGTTGGAGGGAGATTAGCAACCAAGAGAGTTGGTTACTTCAGAAGCAATTTAGATGTGTCAAAGCAAGGGGTGAATACTTATGCATTCAATTATTTTCTGTTTTTTTATTTTTAATTATTTTAGTAAAATGTCTGGATTTTGTTTTCCACTTTGACATCACAGAATCCCTTGTGTTGATGAGTGGCAAAAATACTCAGTTAAATCTGCATTAAAACTCAGGATTTGTAACCTGTTCCTAATACTATGTGTAGGGGTTTTGTGATTTTACTGAGCCAATTATTAATTGTAACAGTAATCACGAGGTGTCAGAACAACTAACAACGCACACACATGGATTCAATACACTAGACACATTTATTAAACATAAATTGTGCACCAAACATATACCAGTCTGCCTGGATACTGGCTGCAGACCTTACTGTGAGGGTTATCAAAATACAAGGTATATAATCTCAAAGAGATGCAAACACAAAGAGATACACAACAGAGAATATACTTCAATATACCGCTCGGCTATACCAAATCGCTAATCAGTGTTATTACCCACTGTTACACTAGAATCGGAAGTAAATACATTACTCATGAATTAAATTGATAACAACTTATGTTGAGGTACAGATGCAGCCATTCAAAACAAGCGGGCGATACCGCATTATTTTGCGGTGCGCTTGACGCAGCCTACCGTGAGTTACCATAAATTCTCGTATAGTACCTCATAATACCACGTGGTACCGCAAGTAAAATAATAGTATCCGGAATTTCCGCAAGGTGGAGCTAATAAAGCTCAACCTCTCATGATTGAGCTGTCGCCATCAAAGTCTTTAACGAAGATATTACTAATAGTATTAATAATAAATGACCTTGGACAAGCTGTAAACTCAAAGTATTGCCCTGGTCCACATTCTTTTTTTCATTGACCGTCTTTGTAAAAGTAACACCACAGCATTTCGCAATCACACATTTGTTTCCAATCATGCAAAGTACAGTAATTTTTGAGAATCTCCGATTCACCATGCCTTTCACATGCTCATAAAAGAGATTGATTTAGGAACATAAACATATTACTGTATGCAAACTGTACTGTATACAGTATGTATACAGATGCAGCCATTCAAAATGCACGGTACAAACCCGCGGTACGGTAAACTACCCACAAGCCACCGCAGGGCACCGCGGTAAGTGATTGGCTGGCCAAAATGACCGACAGGGGCACTCGTGGTGCATTGGTTGGTAGTGAAAAGATTTAATCACTTAATGTCTGTACTGTGCACATTTTAATCTGCTTAGTTTTGAATATTTATATGGAATTTTACCACTAAAGGGAAATTTTAGTAGCTGAGCATAAAAAGAAGAGGAGCATAATGCATCTGAAGGTCATAAACGATATTATTTTAGGAACATAAACACTACTGTATGTACGTAAACTGTACTGTGTATGGCTGGTCTTGGTAGTTTAAAGAAAAAATACACACCAGTCTTCCATTTCTCCCTAAACATTTTAAGCATGAAAGTTTTATGAAACGGTACCCAAATATGCGATTGCTGTATAGAATGAATTTTAATTTTATAAAATTATTTAACACGAAAATTAAGCTGTTTACATCTTCCGCCTGAGAACAGTCACCTGTTGCTACCCAACGCAGAAACACAGCCACTAACTAGCAAAGAGAGGACATTAGCTAGCCAATATGATAAAGAAATAAATGATTATTTTGTTTATTTCTTTTGCACATTTATTTGAACATTTCCATCGATTGTACAAGCACTTGGAAACTGTCCAATCCCTAGTTCATCAGGCATTTTCTTTTGCGCTGCGGGCATTATCCCGGTCTGGCGCCGGTCTGTATCTTCTAGGATATAATGCCAGCGAACTCTTGTTTTTATGTCCACTATAACAGACAATCTCCTTTGCTTTTAACCAAGCGTTTAATAATTTCCTAAAATGAAAATGATTTACTTTATTTCCCTCACGGGATCAATAAAAGTATCTATCATCTGTCTAAACTATGGGACAGAATTCTGGGGTCTCCCCATACCAGAGATTATGGTAGGGCTTCAGAATGGTGATTGGCTGACACCATCTGACACCCCTCTGATTGGAGAAAAAAGACGTGCTGGTTTGCTACTGTATACATACTGTACCAGGAAGAGGATTTCTTTCTATTCGAAACGTGTATTTTAAAAGTTTAAGAAGTAAAAACCTTACAGCGTACACAGATTTCTAAACTGATCAGGATCATTATCTTTGTCTTCTGCATAATAATGTTCACCGCTCTGTCCAGCAAATTAATAATAAACTTTATTTTATATAGCGTTTTAAACAAATAAGTAATTAGATTGCTCATGAACCTAATCACTTATTCTACATAAACACAGCGTAATTGCTCTCTGAAAATGCTTTTTCTTTTTATTTAGGCTCAGATTTCAACTATAGATCGTATTATTATTAATAACCATAATAACAACCAACCAACAAAAACAACCATATAAACATAATACCAACCAAAAACATAGATAACAACCACAATACAAAATCAAATATATCAAACCATTATACTCTCGCAAATTCCTCCAATTATCATAACCCCGCCCCTTATGCAAAACCAAACCCTCCTCCCATCCCAGTTTATCCTCTTTATCATAAACAAAATCCACCTCAATTTTCAACATAAAGCATTACACAAAATCAATACCTCAACACTCCATACTCAACAACAGTAATTCACAAACAGCCAGAACATGTAACTCCACATTCCCAAACAGACCCATTTCCATAGCCCCGCCCCTTATGCAAAACCAACATCCCTCCCCTGTTCTCTCTCTCCCCTGGCGTTTGTAATTGTTTTTATTTTCAAATAAATTTTAGCAAAGTCATGTATTTTAAAAATCTTAAGATTTCTATATTTATGTCTTTATTTAGTGGTTTCCTTAGTGTCAAAGGCTAAACTTTCATGGAAAAATGTATTTTATGTAAACCATGTTTGCTATTAATTCATTCAGGGCTAAAATATGTTCATTGTCTTCCAATGAAAGAAGGATTCCTTTCGCCGTAGTCGGGTTGACATTAGAAGCTTGCCACGCCCGGACTGTTACACCAACGCATTAGCATGTGAAACCGGTTTAATTCGTCACAGCCAGCACTCCCGCAGAGAGGGGGGTTGTACTTGCAGTGTATACAGTAGATGGGAAAGCCAGAGCCAACCTCTACGCCGCCCACGTGTTATGCTCTTCGTTAATGTCTAAGCCGGAACACATCATTATATCTCATTTTGTATTTCTTAAAAAAAAAAATTTTTAAAAAAATCGTTTGCCCAGCCTAACAGTATTGTTGTTATTGTTTTTAACCTGTAAAGCGCTTTGAGGAGCCACCTTTAAAGGCGCCATATACAATAAAGTTCATTATTATTATTAATTATTGTTAATTTGCTGGACAGAGAGGTGAACATTATTACACAGAAGACAAAGATAGCGATTTACGTTGCATTGTGCATTGTGCTGCTGTAATACAGTTTTAAATAATTAAAAGTCTAAACAGTATCAGCTTTATTTATGGGTTTTAAATAAAGGTGATTTAAACGCGATTTAAATCAATATAAATGTATATATTGTAACGCATAGGTGACTATTCATTGTTATTAAAATGACTTAAATTCGATCATGTTGTGATATTTAGAAATATAACTTTGTTTGGCGCGAGTGAAGTTTTATTTAATCTCTGAGCCATACTGATTCTTATGGAAGCCAGTTTCCGCCAGAGAGTAAAAAAAACACACTATGGTATTCTCTCCGATGCAGTGCAGTAAAAAACATATCTCTGATGCTGTTCCTAAATGAATATTGTTTATGACCATCAGACGCTTTATGCTCCTTTTCTTTTTTCCAGTGGATTGAACAGGAAGAGGCATTTCATGATGTACTTTTCACTGATGAAACAACAGTGGCTCTGGAACAGTTTTCAACCATGTTGTTTTATAAAAAGGGGAGATATGTGAACAAGCAAAACCTAAAACAAACATGTATGCCATACGGCGTACGCGTTACTGAAGCTAAAAGTTTAGCCTTTGTCACTAATGTACAGATGCAGCCATTCAAAGTGCGCGTCACAGACACGTACCGCAGGTGACGTCGCTCAGTATGACGCAAGATGACGCGTGGCACCGCAGTACGTGATTGGTTGACCGACAGGGGCACTCGTGGTCCGTTGGTCTGTCGTAGAAAGACTTACAGTAAAAACGTCTTTGCTGTGCCCGTTGTAGATATTGAATTTTACCACTGAAGGGAAATCTTAGTAGCTGAGCATAAAAAGAATAGGAGCATACTGTAACGCGTGTGAAGGCCATAAACGATATTAATTTTGGAACATAAACATACAGTATATACTGTAGCTGGTCTTGGTACTTTAAAGAAAAAAATACACACCAGTATTCCATTTCTCCCTAAACATTTTAAGCTTTGAAGTCTTTAACTAACATGATACCGGAGTCAACAAGCATACTTTTAGAATTTGATTAAAAGGGAATATAATATGGAATCGCGTATCTAAAGAATTTAATAACGGTATTCGTGTGCTGCGACAGGGCTGTGTAGGGCTTTTTCGCCTGCCTGTTCATGCGAGCTGTCTTCTAGCCGACTGGTCTAGGTGCGTGACTAGCAACTGGGAGGTTGTGTGATCGAATCCAGCTGGTGCCGGACTTTTCTTTTAACAAACATTTCTTCGAAAAAATAGAATAGCGATATTATGGACAATAAATTGACTTTTATATTTCAAAATATCGCAACATGAACGATATTTGCGATATTTTGAACATATCTTCCCTTCTGACAGCGGTTCCTCCTTCTATTGTGTGTGTGTGTGCAACAGAGTAAATTTTTATAGAGAAATGGAGGCTGGACAGTATGCGTTACAATATAAACATTTATATTGATTTAAATCGTGTTCTGATTTAAATCGCAAACGCGTGTTTAATTATGTGTTTTTTAATCATAATCAGGCTAATGCATTTCTACATTTTCTGTATGAACCAGCTTAGAGGTTCATACAGAAAGACAGCTTGTGTTTAAATTGAGTGTAAGGTAATTTATGCTTCTAAAGTCATGGTCAGCATTTATTATTGTACTGTGCTGTAAACTTTTTCTGTGCCTAGTCACATTATTTTATAGCGTTTTTATTGCGTTATTAAATCCGGTGGCGCTGTGTGTTAGAGTAGTTTCCTGACTCCCTTGTCACATGGTCTGTGATTGAATCCCATAGAACTATGACTTTATTTTTTAACAAACATTTCTTTGAAAAAATGAAACGTTTCCCTTGGTCAGAGATTAAATAAAACCTCACTCGCACCAAACAAATTTATATTTCTAAATATCACAAAATACGTTCATTGTCTTCCAATCGAGTCGAGTTGACATTGGAAGCCTGCCACACCCGGACTGTTAAACCAACGCATTAGCACGTCAAAGCCCATCGAGGGTATTGAGCCAGTATTGCCTTTAGTATTCCCCCCTCTCCCCTCAATTCAATTCAATTCAAGGTGTTTTATTTGCATGACAGATGGGTACAAGCAGTGTTGGGTATGTATATTGTAACGCTTACGGCAGACAGGCACTGTGTAAGAGCCGGCGCACCAGAGCAGCGCACCGAGGGAGCGTCTGCATTTCTAACTTAGTTTTTAAAATTAGTCAAGCAATATGAAGCATCTCCTTTTACTTAGTGCCTGAGCATAAAAAGAATAGGAGCATACTGCAACGCGTGTGAAGTCCATAAACGATATTAATTTTGGAACTTAAACATACAGTATATGGCTGGTCTCGGTACTTTAAAGAAAACATACACACCAGTATTCCATTTCTCCTAAACATTTTAAGCATCGAAGTCTTTAACTAACGCGATACCGGAGTCAACAAGCATACTTTTAGAATTTGATTAAAAGGGAATATAATATGGAATCGCGTATCTCAAGAAATTAATAACGATATAATTATATTCATGTTGCAAAAGAACTGCAACGGACATAAAAACTCCCTTGCTTTTAACAGAGCGTTCCATAATTTCTAACTACGAAAATGCCAGGTGAAAGGATTTGTAAACATATTTTGTTAAAGCAAGTCAGAACCCATTCAGAGCCTACATTACATTTTAGCGTTTCATTCTGAGCAGAAGACCCTCACACCTGAAGAAGGGGGAGGTGTTTTTCGCTGGAAATCTCGCCTGCTTCTACTTTACAACCGGAGTGCTGGCTGTGACGAATTAAACCGGTATTACAGGTTACAATCACAGACCATGTGACATGGGAGTCAGGAAACTAACACAGCGCCACCAGATTTGATAACGCTATGAAAACGCTATAAAATAATGTGACTAGGCACAGAACAAGTTTACAGCACAGTACAAAAATGCTGACCATGACTTTAGAAGCATAAATTGCCTTACACTCAATTTAAACACAAGCTGTCTTTAGCCCTCTAAGGTGGTTCATACAGAAATGTAGAGATCCAGGCTCAGAACACACAGCTTCATTAGCGAATACATATGCAGGACAACTAGAGAAGACGTTTTACAGAGGATGGATTTTTAGAAACATCCCATCAGTGACATCACTGAAGTCAACTCTTAGGTACTGTAACTGTCGTGTGGATAGTTTCACAAGAATCAGACAAAGGTTTAAGCATCGCTTGTTCTAGATAAAACTGCAAAAAAAAACAACAACCCATAATGTACTTCTTTGCGGCTCTGTTTGCCCAAATCATATATTCACAACGTGAAATCTAGAAAATAATATTACGTAACCAAAATCCGCAATATGGAAACAGAACCTGTGTAATTGTTGATAGATGATGTACTCGTAACATTTTTTCAAGACGAACTACAACATTTAAAAAATGACTTGTATGTACTTGATATCTCTAATCAATCCACGGGTCCCAGCACGAAACGAAAGTAAAACGCATACCGTTTCGCGCTTCTTATTAGTTGCTCAAAAGTAATTTGACCGTATGAAATGCATAATATAAACCTAGAAACATATACGTGAGTAGTACTTAAGCACTGTAGTATCGGTGTTAAGACATACCTCTCAAATACTGTAAATCAAGTTAAAAATATCTCAAGATTCTGGTCATAATGAAACCATGTTTCGTGTATGTTTTCTTTAAAGTACCGAGACCAGCCATATACTGTATGTTTATGTTCCAAAATTAATATCGTTTATGGCCTTCACACGCGTTGCAGTATGCTCCTATTGTTTTTATGCTCAGCTACTAAGATTTCCCTTCAGTGGTAAAATTAGATATGAATATTCAATACTTAAACGGGCACAGTTAAGACATTAAATATACATATACATACTGTATACAGTACAGTTTGCATACGGTAATATGTTTATGTCCCTAAATCAATCTCTTTTATGAGCATGTGAAAGGCATGGTGAATCACTGTACTTTGCATGATTGGAAAAAAATGCGTGATTGCGAAATGCTGTGGCGTTACTTTTACAAAGACGGTCAATGAAAAAAAGAATGTGGACCAGGGCAATACTTTGAGTTTACAGCTTGTCCAAGGTCATTTATTATTAATACTATTATTAATATCTTCGTTAAAGACTTTGATGGCTACAGCTCAAACATGAGAGGTTGAGCTTTATTAGCTCCACCTTGCGGAAATTCCGGATACTATTATTTTGCTAGCGGTATTTACCGGTAACTCGCGGTATTTACCGGTAGCTTGCGGTAGACTGCGTACAGCGTACCGGAAAATAATGCGGTATCGCCCGCGCATTTTGAATGGCTGCATCTGTAACCACTGAATAAAGACATATAGAAATCCCTACGTTACAGACTGTATATGGCTGGTATTGGTAGTTTAAAGAAAAAATACACACCAGTATTCCACTTTCTCCCTAAACATTTTAAGCATCAGAGTCTTACATGTGGTTATTTCGGAAACGTTTGTACGTGCTCCTTCTGACCATGTTACTGTTTACTGTTACTGACCATATTAAGTTTAAGTGCCTGTGGGCACTTTTCCTGTCCGTGGGGGGCGGGGGGTGGACCGTCTTTCATGAGAAGGTTAGTCTGTTCTACTCTGAGAATGTAGAGGGGGTGGAAAGTGCCCGCGGTCATTTAATTAGTATTAAAATTCGCACTGATTCCCTTGCGAAGATACGGACATAGGAATATTCGTGTGTGGTCAAAAAAATGGCATAAAAACGACAAAGTGAAGGCTGTGAAAACATTCACAATGTACTTTATACACAAAGCAAGTGTTCTCACAACTCTAGGAGGTTTCGTGAAAATGCTACAGGCGTGCCAAAATCGTTTTTTTAAATTCAAGGTGACTTTACCGTGGTTTTCTTTTTCAGATTGTGAATCAAAAATGGCATTTAATTAAACACGCGATTGCGATTTTAATCAATTACTGTATTGATTGAAACACACATTCTGTATAGATACAGTACAGTCACATTCTGCTGTCGTCCAGTGGTGTAAAACGAATTAGCAGGAGATTGAGATAACAATGCACCGTCCACTGAGTGGAATGTTCTCATTTGTTCTAAATTGTAAAAAGAGGTGATAATTCTTAATAATTCCGTGTCGCATTAACTACCCTCTTCAGTTTATTCCTCCAGACAGTACATGAATATAATTATATCATTATTAATTTGTTTAGATACGCAATTCCATATTATATTCCCTGTTAATCAAATTTTAAAAGTATGCATTTGTTAGATAACAAGCGAATTCACAGAAAAGGTTAAAAGACTATCACTTTTCACAAAGTATATAATCCTAATATAAGTCTGAATCCTAATACAATATAATATATCCTAGTATCAGCTTTATTTATGGGTTGCAATTTAAAAAAAGTCAAAAACCGCACTCAAAATGCAATTTAGAGCTTTCTGGCAAGAGGAGACACCCAAATTAATAATGTAACATGCCACTGTTTGTGCATGAACAAGGTTATACTGCTATTTCCTTAGATACGCGATTAAAAAAAAATAAAAAAATTTTTGAATCCCCGGCGGAACACATTCCATAAGAATCAGCGCTTTTATATATCGCCTTTAAAGGTGGCTTCTCAAAACGCTTTACAGGATAAAAACAACAATAACAGCAACAACAACAATATTGTATTTCATTGCACTTTGAAAACCAAGTAATAACTTAACTATATGTGCAAACGTTTTATGATATGTCGCTGTTGTGAATGTCTGTGGAGTGTATCTTATTTGCCTGTCTGTCCTGGATCTCTTGCTCGCCCTCCCCCCCCTCTCTCTCAATTCAATTCAATGTGCTTTATTAGCATGACAGATGGGTAAAATCAGTGTTGGGTATTTACTTTGCTTTGAGATGCCACTTTTAAAGGTGATATATAAAATCAAGGCTTTAACTTGCTTTAACTACGCAAGTCTGAGTTCTTGTGTCCGTCCTATCTGAACCCAAATGTATTACAATATGTATCTTTATAGCAGGTGGTGTACAGCTTTTTAGTATAGATTACACTTTTCTAAAATGTATTTAAAAAATAAAAACGATTACAATCTAATCTTTCCACGTTTGATCCCAAGATCCCAAGAAAAATAAATCTAAACGGGGAGAAAGCTATGCTGAAAGTTTATTAAGATACATAGAAGACAAATATATCAATTTTTGTTGCATTTGTCTGATTGTGAATCAAAAAACACATATATTTAAACCCACGTTTGCAATTTAAATCAAAACGCGATTTAAATCAATATAAATGTTTATATTGTAACGCCTAGGTGACTATTCATTGTTATTAAAATGATGGCTCCGGTTGGATTCGAACACCCAACGTGTGATGTGTGAGTTGGGAAGGTAACCCACAGCGCCACTGGCAAGGTCACATGAGGAGTGTTGAAAAAGCCCTACAGAAACATTATCAACAGACAATGTACAGCTTGTACTATTCTTGTGTTGCGGTACATGAATATAATTATATCATTATTAATTTCTTTAGATACGCGATTCCATATTATATTCCCTTTTAATCAAATTCTAAAAGTATGCTTGTTGACTCCGGTATCACATTAGTTAAAGACTTCGATGCTTAAAATGTTTAGGGAGAAATGGAATACTGGTGTGTATTTTTTCTTTAAAGTACCGAGACCAGCCATATACTGTATGTTTATGTTCCAAAATTAATATCGTTTATGGCCTTCAAACGCGTTACAGTATGCTCCTATTCTTTTTATGCTCAGCTACTAAGATTTCCCTTCAGTGGTAAAATTCTATATAAATATTCAATACTAAAACTGGCATAGTAAAGACATTTAAATCTTTCTACGACCAACCAATGCACCACGAGTGCCCCTGTCGGTCAACCAATCACGTACCGCGGTATTTTGCGTTATCCCGCGTCACGATGCGCGAGGCCGTAGCCAATTACCTCCGGTACGTGTCTGTGCCGTGCACTTTGAATGGCTGCATCTGTAACAATTAAATTCTCGAGACACAGTGTAGAACATGGGGTTTACTTATCCACTATGTATGGATTTGGATTTCCCGGCACGAACACCAAACCAGATTGACAGGCTCTGTTGCAAACTCTGTCACAACGGTCATCCAATAGGCGTTGTCCCGGCATCCTCTGGCTACCGGCCAACCAGTCGAGGTGCAGCTTGGAGTAGGATGGGAGGAGGAATCTAACTGCAGCGCGCAGTGCAGTTGTTGCTCCCGGGGGTCTACTAGTAGTCTGGCTGACTAGTAGAAAGTCTCTATGCACAGAGTGTCCAGCATTGCTTCTGAATAAGCTATTCAGGTTGTCGAAGAGGGTCCAACTGTAGGCTGCTGTTGATCAAGCGGAGCATTCACGTTGGTCGTTGCAGAATTCTGAGTACGTACTGGATCTTCGGCCTCGCGCTTAGAACAAAGTCCAAGTCCCAGTGCAGACAACACCGCCTGTCATGTGATTGTCTCTGAGGGTGCCCGAAAATGGCCAAGGAGAGCCCCGACCTGAGTGTTTGCTACCTTTTTGACCAAGACACAGATGTGTGCTGATTGGTTGAGAGTTTGTCGGGCATTGGAGACCCACTTGGTGTTACTACGCTCTGCCAGTCCCTGATTGGTTGATCAACGTGAGATATGAGTCGCTTACTCCTGACACTTAGTGTGTGCAGTCCAGATGTCCTTCTGGCACTCTCTAGACAGATAGGCACCAGGGATGACCATTGATCATGATAGCCAGGCTTAGCTAAGTGCATCCCCATTTGGGAGTTGCTCCTTATCAAAAGAAAACACCTTAAATCAGCCTGCATAAATAGCTTCTCTGTGGCTGCACCACAGAGATGAAGAGAGAGATGGGGCCTCATTTAGGAAAGCACAGCAACACTTAATTCTGCAATAACAATAACAAGCATTGCCGCTACATATGCAATATGCCATGCTAATGTTTTTTTTGCTATGTTTGACGCATGTAGTTTTTGAGATCCTTGATTTATATTTACATAAAGGTTATATCTGTAGCCTACTGTATATAGATATATTAGTAATAGGTATTACCTATATATAGTTACAGCTATCGGTGACTAGGGAAGTGTCCAGCTTCAAAGCAAAAGGGATGTTTACTGAAATGTACAGGTGCCAGATTCAGTGATCAAAGCTATCTGGGAATTTTCTGGGTGGTTAGAACATTAGATCTCTGGAAGTCTTATTGTAAATTTGTACATAGGGCAACTTGTGTGTTGTATGTTTATGTTGTGCATCTTTTGGTGTGTTTCATTATTTGTTTAATTTATTTAATTTAATTCTTTGTCATTATTCGTTTAACCATGCGTGCCTGAATTATTACTCTTTTCATCAAAGCTGTACCAGAGAATAAATCCTTACATGTTGGGGGTTATGATTGTTTATTTTACTTATTGATTTATCTGCTCGGTCAGTTCCTGATTTTCACTATTTTCCTAACCCTCCTCCATTTTTAGCAATATTTTATACATTATAGGTTATACCTTATAAAGTATATATACAGATGCAGCCATTCAAAGTGCGCGTTACAGACACGTACCGCAGGTGGCGTCGCGCAGCGTGACGCAAGATGACGCGTGGCACCGCAGTACGTGATTGGTTGACCAACAGGGGCACTCGTGGTCCGTTGGTCTGTCGTAGAAAGACTTACTGTACAGTAAACGTCTTTGCTGTGCCCGTTGTAGATATTGAATTTTACCACTGAAGGGAAATCTTAGTAGCTGAGCATAAAAAGAATAGGAGCATACTGTAACGCGTGTGAAGGCCATAAACTATATTAATTTTGGAACATAAACATACAGTATATACAGTAGCTGGTCTTGGCACTTTAAAGAAAAAAATACACACCAGTATTCCATTTCTCCCTAAACATTTTAAGCTTCGAAGTCTTTAACTAACGTGATACCGGAGTCAACAAGCATACTTTTAGAATTTGATTAAAAGGGAATATAATATGGAATCGCGTATCTAAAGAATTTAATAACGGTATGATTATATCCGTGTACTGCGACAGGGCTGTGTAGGGCTGTTTCGCCTCTCACTTCATGCAACTGTACCAGGAAGAGGATTTCTTTCTATTCGAAACGTGTATTTTAAAAGTTTAAGAAGTAAAAACCTTACAGCGTACACAGATTTCTAAACTGATCAGGATCGTTATCTTTGTCTTATGCATAATAATGTTCACCGCTCTGTCCAGCAAATTAATAATAAACTTTATTTTATATAGCGTTTTAAACGAATAAGTAATTAGATTGCTCATAAACCTAATCACTTGCTTTTTCTTTTTATTTAGGCTCAGATTTCAACTATAGATCGTATTATTAATAACCATAATAACAACCAACCAACAAAAACAACCATATAAACATAATACCAACCAAAAACATAGATAACGACCACAATACAAAATCAAATATATCAAACCAATATACTCTCGCAATTCCTACAATTATCATAATCCCGCCCCTTATGCAAAACCAAACCCTCCTCCCATCCCAGTTTCTCCTCTTTATCATAAACAAAATCCACTTCAATTTTCAACATAAAGCCTTACTGCTTGCTGGGTTTTTGAGGGGGGGTGTCTTTCGCTGGAAATCTCGCCTGCTTCTACTTTACGAGTACAACCCCCTCTCTGCAGGAGTGCTGGCTATGACGAATTAAACCGGTTTCACAAGTATTGTAGGTACAGTGTTAACTGGTAGCTGGGCACCTCAATTAAGTCACTTTAACATGCTAATGCATTGGTGTATCACTTTATTTTTTAACAAACATTTCTTTGAAAAAATGAAACGTTTCCCTTGGTCAGAGATTAAATAAAACCTCACTCGCACCAAACAAATCTATATTTCTAAAGATCACAACATGATCAAATTTAAGTCTTTTTAATAACAATGAATAGTCACCTATGCGTTACAAAATAAACATTTATATTGATTTGAATCGCGTTTTGATTTAAATCGTAAACGCGTGTTTAAATATATGTGTTTAAAGGCGATATACTGTATAAAAGCGCTGATTCTTATGGAGTGTGTTCCGCCGGGGATTCAAAAAATTTATTTTTTTTAATCGTGTATCTAAGGAAAATTGCAGTATAACTTTGTTAATGCAAAAACAGTGGCATGTTACATTATAATTTGGGTGTCTCCCCTTGCCAGAAAGCTCTAAATTGCATTTTGAGTGCGGTTTTTGACTTTTTCTAAATTGCAACCCATAAATAAAGCTGATAAAGCTTAGACTAACTGTATTCTAAACTGTATTACAACGTAAATTGCAAAAATGCACTTGGAATCTGTCCAAGCCCTCCTACGAAAATTATTTAAACTGCGACACTGATCATTCATCTCTAAATAAACTTTATTTTATATAGCGTTTTAGGCGAATAGGTAATTAGATTGCTCATAAACCTAATCGCTTTTTCTACATAAACACAGCGTGATTGCTCTCTGAAAATGCTTTTCCTTTATATTTAGGCTCAGATTTCAACTATAGATCGCATTATTATAAACTTTCTTGGAAAAATGTATTTTATGTAAACCATGTTTGCTATTAATTCATTTAGGGCTAAAATACGTTCATTGTCTTCCAATCGAGTCGAGTTGACATTAGAAGCTTGCCACTCCCGGACTGTTACACCAATGCATTAGCATGTTAAAGCGACTTAATTGAGGTGCCCATCTACCAGTTAACACTGTACTTCCTACAATACTTGTGAAACCGGTTTAATTCGTCACAGCCAGCACTCCTGCAGAGAGGGGGTTGTACTCGTAAAGTAGAAGCAGGCGAGATTTCCAGCGAAAGACACCCCCCCTCAAAAACCCAGCAAGCAGTAAGGCTTTATGTTGAAAATTGAAGTGGATTTTGTTTATGATAAAGAGGAGAAACTGGGATGGGAGGAGGGTTTTGTTTTGCATAAGGGGCGGGATTATGATAATTGGAGGAATTTGTGAGAGTATAATGGTTTGATATATTTGATTTTGTATTGTGGTCGTTATCTATGTTTTTGGTTGGTATTATGTTTATATGGTTGTTTTTGTTGGTTGGTTGTTATTATGATTATTAATAATACGATCTATAGTTGAAATCTGAGCCTAAATAAAAAGAAAAAGCAAGTGATTAGGTTTGTGAGCAATCTAATTACTTATTCGTTTAAAACGCTATATAAAATAAAGTTTATTATTAATTTGCTGGACAGAGCGGTGAACATTATTATGCATAAGACAAAGATAACGATCCTGATCAGTTTAGAAATCTGTGTACGCTGTAAGGTTTTTACTTCTTAAACGTTTAAAATACACGTTTCGAATAGAAAGAAATCCTCTTCCTGGTACAGTTGCATGAAGTGAGAGGCGAAACAGCCCTACACAGCCCTGTTGCAGTACACGAATATAATCATATCGTTATTAAATTCTTTAGATATGTGATTCCATATTATATGAGCAGAAAAGCTTAAACTACCACTTTTTCACACGCTATTTCACGTTAGTTAAATTTAATTTATTTATATATTATATATTTATATCTCTGACCAAGGGAAACGTCTCATTTTTTCAAAGAAATGTTTGTTCACAACGGCGACTGTCAGAAGATAGGACACAGCGGCTCAGGCACCCGCTGAATGGAAAAGGGGCACTTTAATGTTCTGTATGGCTAATACTAAAGCCAATACTAATATTCAATACTTTAATATCCTTTTCTGTATGTTTAACAATAGTGGGTACTGGCCTAATTCGTTCTTGCTCCCGTTGTTAGGTGTTAATGTGTTGTTAAGTGTGAATTTGTAGCTGTTTCCCTGGGGTCTGGCTTTTTTTCTGGAAAACCATAACTGGTCTTGTCCAGATTGACTGTCGGCGCCCAGGTCTGATCTTTGTCTTCTAAGCTGTCTGTGTACAGTGGAGCCTCCTATCCAGCCAGCACATGTCCACAGACATTCACAACAAGACATATCATAAAACGTTTGCACATATAGTGTGCAAAAATGCACTTTATTTACTAAAAATAAGACAGAGATACTGTATCAATTTATGTTGCATTAGCCTGATTATGATTAAAAAAACACATATAATTAAACACGCGTTTGCGATTTAAATCAAAACACGATTTAAATCAATATAAATGTTTATATTGTATCGCATACTGTCCAGCCTCCATTTCTCTATAAAAATTTACTCTATTACACACACACACAATAGAAGCAGGAAGCAGAAGCAGGGACCGTTGTCAGAAGGGAAGAAGGTGACTATTCATTGTTATCAAAAATGACTTAGAATCGATCATGTTGCGATATTTTGAAATATAAAAGTCAATTGATTGTCCATAATATCGCTATTCTATTTTTTCGAAGAAATGTTTGTTAAAAGAAAAGTCCAGCACCAGCTGGATTTGAACACACAACCTGCAAGTTGTTAATCAGGCATGTAGACCAGTAGGCTACAAGACAACTCGCATGACAGCGAGGCGAAACAGCCCTACATAGCCCTGTCGTAGTACACGAATATAATCATCGTTATTAAATTCTTTAGATACGCGATTCCATATTATATTAGCAGAAAAGCTTAAAACTACCACTTTTTCACATGCTATTTCACATGCTAGTTAAATACTTCGATGCTTGAAATGTTTAGGGAGAAATGGAATACCGGTGTGTATTTTTCCTTTAAAGTACCGATTCCTGGAATCTGACTGGCTGACACCCTTCTGAAGTGGTTCCATAAAATCTGGTATACGGAAAAGAAAGCATTGATAAAAAAAGCCTGGATTCTCATGTATCTCATACAAGTATATTTTAATACAGTCTTTGCTGTGCTCTTGAGGATCCTTGTGATATTTTGAGCTCTAGTTGAATGATAAGTGTCGCATTTTAAATCATTTTCGTAGTTAGAAATTATGAAACGCCCTGTTAAAAGCAAGGGAGTTTTTATGCCCTTTGAAGTAAAACAAAATGCCTGACAAAGTATGGCTTGGACAGATTCCAAGTGCTTGTACAAATGTGCTAAAGAAATTATACTTTGAGTATACAGCTTGTCCAAAGTCATTCATTATTAATACTATTAGTAATATCTTCGGTAAAGGCTTTGATGCATAAATATTTCTGATAAAGGTAGGTTGTGTACTTTTGTCCAGCTGAGCAATCTTGCTTTCATAAAATATATACGCGATTCAATATTATATTCAATATTATATATTATATATATAAAATGTTTAGGGAGAAATGGAATACTGGTGTGTATTTTTTCTTTAAAGTACCGAGACCAGCCATATACTGTATGTTTATGTTCCAAAATTAATATCGTTTATGGCCTTCACATGCGTTGCAGTATGCTCCTATTCTTTTTATGCTCAGGCACTAAGATTTCCCTTCAGTGGTAAAATTCCATATAAATATTCAATACTTAAACGGGCACAGTTAAGACATTTAATATACATATACATACGGTATACAGTACAGTTTGCATACGGTAATATGTTTATGTTCCTAAATCAATCTCTTTTATGAGCATGTGTAAGGCATGGTGAATCGATTCTCAAAAATTACTGTACTTTGCATGATTGGAAAAAAATGCGTGATTGCGAAATGCTGTGGTGTTACTTTTACAAAGACGGTCAATGAAAAAAAGAATGTGGACCAGGGCAATACTTTGAGTTTACAGCTTGTCCAAGGTCATTTATTATTAATACTATTAGTAATATCTTCGTTAAAGACTTTGATGGCTACAGCTCAAACATGAGAGGTTGAGCTTTATTAGCTCCACCTTGCGGAAATTCTGGATACTATTATTTTGCTAGCGGTATTTACCGGTAACTTGCGGTATTTACCGGTAACTTGCGGTAGACTGCGTACAGCATACCGGAAAATAATGCGGTATCGCCCGCGCATTTTGAATGCCTGCATCTGTATATAGGTTAATTTCCTTTACCTGGAATGTTTTGTTGTTATATAGTACTAAGCATCCTTTTGTTGACTATCTTGTCCTATTCTCTAAATGAACATACAGTTTCTGAATTTTAGGGTCAAAATCATTTAAATGAACTAAATTACAAACTACAAGTGTTCCATTTTACTTTATAAAAATCACAACAGGAAAATGTAGTAAAAGTGAGCATACTGTATCAAAGCTTTCCCAAAATAACCACAAGTGACTATTTTCACTATTATTTAATGCAGCATAACTGCCACTTATCAATATTCTGTGTCCTGTGAATATTGTTTGAGTAGTTTGATGAGCAGTATTTAGCCCAGCGATGGGTTTTTGATGTCTTTTGATGTGCAATCTGAGCGGCTGGATTAGTATAAAATGCGGGTACATAATTATATTTTCTTTTATTGTGTTATCATTCTAACAAAATGTTATTACATTATTCACAGTTTTACATCTATATTTTTACTATGACTAATGAATTTAAATCACAATACATTTTTTTTTTATTTTTTAGGGAATTATGTAGCATGCTTTAGAATAGTAAGGAAAATGTTAGCCCCCTCTTGCCTCTGGAACTGACCTGCTGCCCGCTATCACCTGACCAGTCTAATGATCATGATTGCTCAGGTAATTGTATAAAATTAATATAGAAATCCTCCTGGGAGATCTTCCAGTGTTGCCTGTTTGGGTTTATTTTCTTCTGCAATATACATTTGTTGGATAGCTTCCTACTTTTTGTAGATATTACATTTAAGCATGCAGATTACAACAAATTAATCACACTCTTTACATTCTGCGTTTTTTCAAACACCATACTAAATATAGAATAGTAACTGAACATATTCTTTCTTAACAGAATAAATCAATACAATATTTCCCTCCACCACATTCAGTGATACCACCTTCCAAATGTAAAAAAAGAACACTTAACATCAGATAGTTGTAATAAAAGCACCATACAATATGTTTTTTTTTTACTAAATGAGAAATAGCATTGCATGCTTGCACTGCCAAAACATGAAAAGATTCTGGATAGAGGCGTCATCCAAATTCACTCTCCGAAAGACAGATACTGCTGACAAACACTGCTTTTGGAGATGACATTTCTTGGAATCACAATGTAATATTAAGATGTTTTTGTTTCTTTATTTTGAGGACAAGAGCATAAAAATAATTGCAAATGAGAGGAGACTATTCAGCTTATCTAGCCTGGTTGGCTTTTAGAAGAGGATTGATCTATGGATCCACTTATCCAGCTGTTTTGAAAAGGAAGCAATGGCATCAGCTTCAACAACATTTCTGGAAAGCATCTTATACTTTGTTTAATGAAGTATCCCTTCTTCTTAGATGAAATATCATTTCTCAAAGACTCTTAGTTTCTATTTCTGTCCTCTGTTTTCTGTTTCACTGTGAATACTGGGGAAAAAATGATCCATGAGGTTAACATTAATAGTGTTGAGAACCATCAATACTCTTATCATGTTGCTTGTATTTCAGACTAAAAAATAGTCTGTCTGATTAGGGTGTTTTGTTGAGCTTGTGAATGTACCTAGTCATTCTTCTCTGTACTGATCAAACAGCATATATCTATATTTTTTTGTATTTTGGTAACAAATATTTCAAGACTTAATAGTGCATTGCACAGGTTTAATGTGACATTACATCATTTAATGTCTATGCTTTATTATTGCAGCATATATCCTCAAGTTCTGTTAGCCTCTTTATTACTTTATTATTCCCACATTGCATGCAAGATTAAAGTATAATGTGAATATTAGCATTATAGACATAAGAAAAAGTCCTCTGCATACTCATCTAAGCACCTTCTTCGTACTCAGAAGGTCCTCTGTTATATCTGTATCTTTTTGTTTGTGTTTGTTTTTTTCTTCTTGTTTTTAACCTTCTACACTTCTGTACACTAAATGTCAATGCCAGGTGACACCCAGTCTTGAGTGACAATTTCATCATCTAATGATAATGGTTAATATCATCTAATGATAATAGGTCAATAGTATATTGACCTAAGATGGCGGCGTGCACAGACGCAGCAGCTGATTCGGGTCTGGAAAAAATGGCGCAAAAATGTTATACCAGTGTTAAATATTGTCTCTTGTCCAATTTTTTCAAATGTTCACGATCGCCTGACCCTGCTGGAAATTGAAAAACAATGCAAGGAGTACCTGCTGAGTATTCCGAGGGAGAAGCTGAAGGAGAAGCTAAGTAGCCTTGCCTTACTGAGTGCACATCAGGTCCTGGGACTGCAGTGCAACCTGTTGCAGATGTCTGAATGAGGAGGCGCCGAAAGCTGTGTGAAAGAAAACAGAAACGAGGCAAGAGGGCTGGAATCTGTCACAGGCTATAAGCTAACCCTAACAGACCGGCTTTCTTGTCAATTTTTCTTTCCAACGTCTGTTCTCTGGAGAAGAAGCTGGACTACCTAAAATTGAAACGGGCTGCTCAGCGAGAGATGAAGGAGTGCTGTGTCTTTGTTTTTACTGAAACATGGCAAAGGACAATATTTTGAACACAGCCATTCAACTAGATGAACTGACTTCCTTCGTCGCAGACAGAAAAGTTTCAGAGACCAGTAAGTCTCGCGGAGGTGGTTTGTGTGTTTGTATAAACAAAAAAATGGTGCGGAAATGCTGCAGTAGTCTCTAGTTACTGCTCACCGCTAGTGGAAGTTATTACGGTTAAGTGTTGGCCCTACTATTTACCCAGGGAATTTACTACAGTTATTATTGTGGCTGTGTACAGCCCCCCCAGTGCTGACTCCAAAGAGGCGCTGTGAGTCCTTTTACAGGGCCATCAGCAATCTGCAAACTGCTCATCCTGATGCCTTTGTCATTGTTGCAGGCGACTTCAATCACAAGGATCTTAAGTCAGTTCTCCCTAAATTTTATCAACATGCTATTTTTGCAACCAGAGAGGTGAACACACTAGTTTGATGTTATACAAACATCCATAACGCATACAAGGTTGTTTCCCGCCCCCACCTGGGCTACTCTGACAGCATCTCTGTTATGCTAATCCCAGCATACAGACTGCAGCTCAAACGTACCAAACTGGTTCTGAAACAGATCAGAAAACGGCCACATGGAGCCATCATAGCATTACAGGACTGTTTTGAGCACACAGACAGGAATATGTTCAGGGAAGCTGCTACCTATGAGCATCTCATCAACTTAGAGGAGTATGCAGCATCTGTGATTGGCTACATCAGTAAGTATAGATGATGTCACAAAATCCACCATAGATGATGTCTCCAAATCCACCATCACACAGGCCAACCAGAAGCCATGGCTGACTGCAGAGGTCCACGCACTGCGAAGAACCCATGATGCTGCATTCAGATCAGGCGACAAACAGCCCTCAGGACTGCAAGGGCCAATCTGTCCTGAACCATCAGGGAAGCAAAGCGCACCTATGCACAAAAAATCCATTGCCACTTCCTGGACACCAAAGACACACGGAGCATGTGGCAGGGCATCCAGACCATTACTGAATACAGGACTACCCCATGTGTCAGTGACTGTGTTACCTCCCTCCCAGATGTACCGAACAATTTCTATGCACGATTTGATGCAATGAATGTTGTGCCTGCAAGGAAAACCACACTTCCTCCCGAGGATCAGGTGCTTTGACTGTCTGCAGCTGATGTAAGGAGGACACTAGCCAAAGTTAATCCACGTAAGGCTGCTGGACCCGATAATATACCTGGTCTTGTGCTGTTCAGAACAATTAGCTGACATCCTCACAGATATTTTTAATATCTCCTTGTGCCAGGTGGCCATCCCCGTATACTTGAAATCCACCATTAATATACCAGTGCCGAAGAAGTCAGCTGTGTCCTGCTTCAATGACTATCGCCCCGTGGCATGCACACCAATTATCATGAAGTGCTTCGAGAGGCTAGTCATGAGCCACATAAAGTCCAGACTCCCTACTCCTCTGGACCCCCTTCAGTTTGCATACCACCCCAACCAGTCTACTGATGATGCTGTATCTCTTGCCCTTCACCTGGCCCTGTCCCACCTGGATAAGAAAGACTCTTACTGTATGTAAGAATGCTTTTCATTGACTTCAGTTCAGCATTTAATACAATCATCCCCCAGAAGCTGACAGAAAAATTGAGGTTGCTGAACCTTAACACCTCCCTCTGTAACTGGATTCTAGACTTTCTGACCGAGAGACCTCAGACAGTCCGGATCAGTAATAACATCTCCAGCACCATCACAATGAGCACTGGAACCCCCCAGGGCTGTAGGCTGTGTGCTCAGCCCACTGCTGTTCACATTGTTTACTCATGACTGTACTGCCAAGCACAGTTCAAACTGCATCATCAAGTTTTCTGATGACATGACAGTTTTGGGCCTCATTAGCCACAATGATGAGTCACCATACAGAGTGGAGGTGGAGAAACTAGTGGACTGGTGCATAAACAACAACCTATCTCTAATGTAAACAAAACAAAAGAGATAATCATTGACTTCAAAAGGGCCCGCGCTGATCACTCCCCACTCCCCAATAGCTCCACTGCGGAGACAGTTAGAAGCATCAAGTTTCTTGGTGTACAAATTACAGATTACCTCACTTAGCCAAGAAAGCACTGCAGCGTCTCTATTTCCTGAGGCAATTGAGTACGGCAAACCTTCCCCCGCCCATTCTTACCACTTTCTACAGAAGCACCATTGAGAGCACCTTGACCAGCTGCATCACTGTTTGGTTTGGGAATTGCAATGCTTCAGATTGAAAGACCCTGCAAAGAATTGTGGAAACAGCTGAAAAGATCATCGGAGCCTCCCTCCCTTCCATTTCTGTCACCTATCACAAACGCTGCTTACACAAGGCCTCCATTATAGTAGATTACCCTTCCCACCCCTCCAATAAACTCTTTACCCTCCTACTATATGGGAAAAGATATGGCACTGTATGGGCCAGCTCCACCAGACTCTGGAACAGCTTCTTCCCACAGGCTGTCAGGCTCCCCAACACCCTGGAATCTACTTTCACCCACTCCAATTTCAGAAACAGGGTTTAAATCCACCCAGTATGTTGTGTACATTGTACTATGTATTGCCTTGTAATTTGCACTATCTGCACTTTGCACTATGTGTATCCTGTCTACAATATCTATGTCAGTGTCCTGTCTGTATTTGCACCGTGGACGAGGAGGAACAATATTTCGTTCCACTGTATACTTGTATATGGCTGGAATGACAAATAAACATTAACTAATACATTGTCTATAATTAAGGTTTGTTATTTAAGGGAAAGTATTAAAACTTCTGTCTTGATTCTTAAAGAGTCCAATGCACAAAAAGTAGAAGAGTTACCCAGAGCTTAAGAGCATACAACTGTAGAAGGGAGAAAACAGACATCTAGATGCTCTGTGTCTCTACAGTATGTGTGATACAGAACAAGTGTATACTGGATTTTATGATTTGCTTTTTTGTGTTTGTTAAGCAGTTTTGCTGGTTCTAGACATGAGCTTTGAAGAAGTCTGGTTAGTTCTTTAAAAAAGTCATTATTTTGTTTTCTGCACTATATGTTCTGCAATGTGAATACAAGCAGAACAATGTAGTGGGTTTCACTGTACTGCTGCTTTGACAAGTCTGTTTCTCAAAAACCGTGATTATTTAAACAGCCCACAATATCATGGGCTGCAACCCATGTTGTGTTGCAATATCTTTGGTGTTTTTTTATGTTTAAACATCATGGAAACATATTTTGTTCAATAGAGATTTGCCCTATATATAAAAAATAAAATAGAGCAGAAATGAGTCATATGAAAATAGTTGTACCATAATATTGTTATGATATTAACAAATTAAATAATTCTGTTAAAGACATGTAAATGATGTTTTAATGACCAGCTTCAAAAGCATCTTCTAAAATATCCCATGGAGATAAAACAAGGTTTTCTTTTTTAAAGGCAGGATGAAAAAGTACAAAGTGTAACTAGACATTTTGTGACAGTATTTTTTTAATTGAATGCTTTGCTTTAGCAAAGCTAGCAGATATATCAAAACATCTTCAACTGCAGGACCACACAATATTAAAGCAAACTTAGCAGAGATGACAGAGTTTTTTGTCATAAATTAAAAGTGGAATGGTTTGAGGACCACAGTACACCCCAGTAAAAAGCTGAAACTGTGAAAGTCACTCTAATATTTAAAACATATTTCACAAGCAGACTAACTGATACATCTCCTACAATGCTACTTGTATTAGCAATTACTATGAGTACATACAGTACTTTGTTAAGGTGTCCCTCAAACTGGGTCTGCTGGATGCACTTTAGGTAAGTTGAGGTTTTTTATCTAATTTTACTACTTAAAATGTTTATATTTTTCTTTTTCCTGTTAACAAGCTGGGTCATATTCCTTTAGCTCAATGACCATATATGAGGTGGTTGGAAGGCCCCTTGAAATTGTAAGCTTTGCTTTTTGTTACACATTTGAAACTGTTAGTGTTTGGATAGTGACAATCTTGGAAACTTGTCAGGTAATAATTTTCTGATATTCAGGACATGTGTCAAACAAAATGGTGGCCCGGTGAGTGCATTAGAAATCCCTTATACATTCTCCCCTAAAGAGCCACAGTACTTACATTGAAAATAAAAAAAAATAGAAAAAAAAAGTTTTATAATAGTTTTCACCTGAATAGGAGCTATGTTAATTTTTGCCCCTGAAAAATAGAATTAATCACAGCAATAAATCACTTCTCTTCAAAAACTGTTTAATTAATTAACTTATGAACACTTATCCAACCCATTCCAACCCATTTTTTAGGTTTTTTATTTGTAATTACTTTACAGAATGTTTGCTATTTTTTCATTTGGATGTTGTGTGTTACAAGATAAAAATAAAGGTAAAATAAATACTGATTTAGCTTGCCTTGATTTCAGGCTGTAAAGCAACAAATGTGTTACAGATGCAGCCATTCAAAGTGAGCGGTACAGACACGTACCGCAGGTAAGATGACATGGGGTACCGCGGTGCGTGATTGGTTGACCGACAGGGGCACTCGTGGTCCGTTGGTCTGTCGTAGAAAGACTTACTGTAAACGTCTTTACTGTGCCCGTTGTAGATATTGAATTTTACCACTGAAGGGAAATCTTAGTAGCTGAGCATAAAAAGAATAGGAGCATACTGTAACGCGTGTGAAGGCCATAAACAATATTAATTTTGGAACATAAACATACAGTATATAGCTGGTCTTGGTACTTTAAAGAAAAAAATACACACCAGTATTCCATTTCTCCCTAAACATTGTAAGCTTCGAAGTCCTTAACTAACGTGATACCGGAGTCAACAAGCATACTTTTAGAATTTGATTAAAAGGGAATATAATATGGAATCGCGTATCTAAAGAATTTAATAACGGTATGATTATATCCGTGTACTGCGACAGGGCTGTGTAGGGCTGTTTCGCCTGTGTGTTCATGCGAGCTGTCTTGTAGCCTACTGGTCTAGGTGCGTGACTACCAACTGGCAGGTTGTGTGTTTGAATCCAGCTGGTGCTGGACTTTTCTTTTAACAAACATTTCTTCAAAAAAATAGGTAAGCGATATTATGGACAATCAATTGACTTTTATATTTCAAAATATCGCAACATGATCGATATTTGCGATATTTTGAACATATCTTCCCTTCTGACAGCGGTTCCTGCTTCTACTGTGTGTGTGTGTGCAACAGAGTAAATTTTTATAGAGAAATGGAGGCTGGACAGTATGCGTTACAATATAAACATTTATATTGATTTAAATCGTGTTCTGATTTAAATCGCAAATGCGTGTTTAATTATGTGTTTTTTAATCATAATCAGGCTAATGCATTTCTACATTTTCTGTATGAACCAGCTTAGAGGTTCATACAGAAAGACAGCTTGTGTTTAAATTGAGTGTAAGGTAATTTATGCTTCTAAAGTCATGGTCAGCATTTATTATTGTACTGTGCTGTAAACTTTTTCTGTGCCTAGTCACATTATTTTATAGCGTTTTTATTGCGTTATTAAATCCGGTGGCGCTGTGTGTTAGTTTCCTGACTCCCATTATTTAAACTGCGACACTGATCATTCATCTCTAAATAAACTTTATTTTATATAGCGTTTTAAGCGAATAGGTAATTAGATTGCTCATAAACCTAATCGCTTTTTCTACATAAACACAGCGTGATTGCTCTCTGAAAATGCTTTTCCTTTATTTTTAAAGTAGGCTCAGATTTCAACTATAGATCGTATTATTATAAACTTTCTTGGAAAAATGTATTTTATGTAAACCATGTTTACTATTAATTCATTAAGGGCTAAAATACATTCATTGTCTTCCAATTGAGTCGAGTTGACATTGGAAGCCTGCCACACCCGGACTGTTAAACCAACGCATTAGCACGTCAAAGCCCATTGAGCCAGTATTGGCTTTAGTATTCCCCCCCTCTCCCCTCAATTCAATTCAATTCAAGGTGTTTTATTTGCATGACAGATGGGTACAAGCAGTGTTGGGTATGTATATTGTAACGTTTACGGCAGACAGGCACTGTGTAAGAGCCGGCGCACCAGAGCAGCGCACCGAGGGAGCGTCTGCATTTATAACTTAGTTTTTAAAATTAGTCAAGCAATATGAACTTCCGGAGTGCTGGCTGTGACGAATTAAACCGGTCTCACAGGTATTCAAAGTAGGAAGTACAGTGTTAAGTGGTAGCTGGGCTACTCCCTCAATAGAATCGCTTTAAGGAAAAGCATTTTCAGAGAGCAATCACGCTGTGTTTATGTAGAAAAAGCGATTAGGTTTATGAGCAATCTAATTACCTATTCGCTTAAAACGCTATATAAAATAAAGTTTATTTAGAGATGAATGATAGGTGACTATTCATTGTTATTAAAAAGACTTAAATTCGATCATGTCGTGATATTTAGAAATATGAATTTGTTTGGTACGAGTGAGGTTTTATTTAATCTCTGACCAAGGGAAACGTTTCATTTTTTCAAAGAAATGTTTGTTAAAAAATAAAGTCATAGTTCCATGGGTTTCAATCACAGACCACGTGACATGGGAGTCAGGAAACTAACACACAGTGCCACCGGATTTAATAACACAATAAAAACGCTATAAAATAATGTATCTGTCCCACTCAGAATATCCTCAGATCAGTTTGCTACCAGCAATCAAACAAAAAAAATGGAAAGAATTGTCTCCTCCTGATTGGAACCTTTCTTACTGTCTTATAATTTATCAGGCTACCTTTTAATTTCCACTGAGAGAAGGAAGTCACTTGTCATGCAGCTATTTTATTCTTCATTGCACAATATGCTCTAAGTTAGCAAATGAAACATGAACACTTATTGAAATAAATCAAGAATACGATTAACATGAATGTATAAACATCCAAACTATACTTTATCACATTTAATTATTGTTTACATCTTCCGCCTGAGAACAGTCACCCGTTGCCACCCAACGCAGAAACACAGCCACTAACTAGCAAAGAGAGGACATTAGCTAGCCAATATGATAAAGAAATAAATGATTATTTTGTTTATTTCTTTTGCACATTTATTTGAACATTTCCATCGATTGTACAAGCACTTGGAAACTGTCCAATCCCTAGTTCATCAAGCATTTACCGGTCTGGCGCCGGTCTGTGTCTTCTAGGATATAATGCCAGCGAACTCTTGTTTTTATGTCCACTATAACTACGCTGGGCAAACGTTCTGAGGTCAAATTCTTCCAGCACGGGGGTTCCTTTAAAGCGGAGACGACGGCACCGACATTTTTTGGCGCGCCTTCTCTTTAAAGCCCTGGCCAAATATGAAGACAATAAATAATTTCCTAAGATACGCGATTAAAAAATAAATAAATAAAAATTTGAATCTCCTGCAGAACACATTCCATAAGAATCAGCGGTTTTACAGTATATATTGCCTTTAAAGGTGGCTTCTCAAAACGCTTTACGGGATAAAAACAACCAGAACAGCAGCAACAACAATATTGTATTTCGTTGCACTTTGAAAACCAAGTAATAACTTAACTATACAGTACGTGCAAACGTTTCGTATGTTGCTGTCGTGAATGCCTGCGTACCCATAAGTATCTTATTTGCCTTCAGTCTGTCTACAGTATATCTGTCCCACTACCCCCCTCTCTCCCTCAATTCAATTCAATTCAAGGTGTTTTATTTGCATGACAGATGGGTACAAGCAGTGTTGGGTATGTATATTGTAATGCTTACTGCCGACAGGCACTGTGTAAGACCCGGCGTACCAGAGCAGCGCACCGAGGAAGCGTTTGCATTTATAACTTAGTTTTTAAAATTAGTCAAGCAATATGAACTCCCGGAGTGCTGGCTGTAACGAATTAAACCGGTCTCACAGGTATTCAAAGTAGGAAGTACAGTGTTAAGTGGTAGATGGGCTACTCCCTCAATAGAATCGCTTTAAGGAAAAGCATTTTCAGAGAGCAATCACGCTGTGTTTATGTAGAAAAAGCGATTAGGTTTATGAGCAATCTAATTACCTATTCGCTTAAAACGCTATATAAAATAAAGTTTATTTAGAGATGAATGATCAGTGTCGCAGTTTAAATAATGGGAGTCAGGAAACTAACACACAGCGCCACCGGATTTAATAACGCAATAAAAACGCTATAAAATAATGTGACTAGGCACAGAAAAAGTTTACAGCACAGTACAATAATAAATGCTGACCATGACTTTAGAAGCATAAATTACCTTACACTCAATTTAAACACAAGCTGTCTTTCTGTATGAACCTCTAAGCTGGTTCATACAGAAAATGTAGAAATGCATTAGCCTGATTATGATTAAAAAACACATAATTAAACACGCATTTGCGATTTAAATCAGAACACGATTTAAATCAATATAAATGTTTATATTGTAACGCATACTGTCCAGCCTCCATTTCTCTATAAAAATTTACTCTGTTGCACACACACACACAGTAGAAGCAGGAACCGCTGTCAGAAGGGAAGATATGTTCAAAATATCGCAAATATCGATCATGTTGCGATATTTTGAAATATAAAAGTCAATTGATTGTCCATAATATCACTTACCTATTTTTTCGAAGAAATGTTTGTTAAAAGAAAAGTCCAGC
The DNA here is from genome assembly GCF_055471065.1 of Atractosteus spatula. Lineage (NCBI taxonomy): Eukaryota > Metazoa > Chordata > Actinopteri > Semionotiformes > Lepisosteidae > Atractosteus > Atractosteus spatula. The sequence continues at coordinate 31,763,494 of NC_142706.1, read as the reverse complement.
ACTAGCTGGAATCGAACACACAACCTGCCAGTTGGTAGTCACGCACCTAGACCAGTCAGCTACAAGACAGCTCGCGTGAACAGGCAGGCGAAACAGCCCTACACAGCCCTGTCGCAGCACACGAATACCGTTATTAAATTCTTTAGATACGCAATTCCATATTATATTAGCAGAAAAGCTTAAAACTACCACTTTTTCACACGCTATTTCACATGCTAGTTAAATACTTAAATGCTTAAAATCGTTAGGGAGAAATGGAATACCGGTGTGCATTTTTCCTTTAAAGTGCCGATTCCTGGAATCTAACTGGCTGACACCCCTCTGAAGTGGTTCCATAAAATCTGGTATACGGAAAAGAAAGCGTTGATAAATACAAGTGTCTTTTAATACACTCTTTGCTGTGCTCTTGAGGATCCTTGTGATATTTTAAGCTCTAGTTGAATGATAGGTGTTGCATTTTAAATCATTTTCGTAGTTAGAAATTATGAAACGCCCTGTTAAAAGCAAGGAAGTTTTTATGCCCGTTGAAGTAAAACAAAATGCCTGACAAAGTATGGCTTGGACAGATTCCAAGTGCTTGTACAAATGTGCTAAAGAAATTATACTTTGAGTATACAGCTTGTCCAAAGTCATCCATTATTAATACTATTAGTAATATCTTCGGTAAAGGCTTTGATGCATAAATATTTCTGATAAAGGTAGGTTGTGTACTTTTGTCCAACTGAGCAATCTTGCTTTCATAAAATATACCAACATTTTAATGACTGATGATTAACATGCTGTAATACACAGTTCAAAATTAAAGGCTCAAATGCTGTACATGAGAGGTTAAGCTCCCCCTGGCGGTTTTACAAGGCGACGCCGGATAGTTAACCACGTGACACCACGTTAACTGCGTCATACCGCGTGATACTGCGACACGCCCACCGGGGTATGCCGCGAAATACCTCACTCATTTTGAATGGCTGCATCTGTACTTTGGAAAGGGTGTATAGACTTTCAGTTAGAACTGTAAGTGAAAATGTTGTGCATTCTCAAAAGAAGATAAGTGACAAAAAATACTCACTATTTTTATTCTTTTCACAAACTCCAGCTGCTTAACTCTTTTGCCCAATTTACTCTAAATGTGGTTATCTCTCTTTGTAGCATAACATTAATATCTGACACTGCCATTGATGGGTGTGTTAAGATAGCCACTTGGCCACATGAATAAATGTAATATACATAGTATGAATGTGCAATTATTATTTAAAATATTTAGGACATACAATGCTGTCAACACTCCCAAGAGACCACTAAATGCTTAACTTACAATGCTGACCTTACTACTCAAAGACTTGAGATAAGGCAAAATGGTGCAACCACATAAACCAGAATCACTGCCTCACTGGGATTTTATTTAAAAAATTCAAAATACCATTGATGTTAGAGCCATTGCACTGATTGACTTGAAACTTAGCAGGTTTATCCACACCTTCTGTGAAATTACTGTAGGTATATGGAAACATGTACCAATGAGGATTCACACAAACAGAAGAGGGGACCCTCCCATATTTAGCTTTTTGAGCACTCTTATGTTTTCTTAATGCACTTCTATTGCTGGCTATCTAATTATCCACTTGATAAAAGTTTACTACAGGTAAATAATAAGCAAGTTTAGACAAGGTGTTACACCCTTTTAAACATAATTAATATGTTATGTATTATATAAGAATTCGTATATTATTAATATATAAAACTTATATAATTTCTTTGAGAAAAAAATACTAAAAATAACAGCCAATTCACTTCACTATTTGGTTATTTCAAATGACTAGAATGACTTTCCGGTCAAATTACTTTCACTATAAAGGCATATGTTTCTCCATTAACAAATTAACAACACTGTAAATCACAATGATGTCAGATTACTAAGTATTATTAGCTATCAGCTGTTAGTATGATATTGAATACAACTTAAAAGTAAACAGTACATTTTGTAGTACTCCAGAGACATCTCATTTCAAAATTAATACTTAACAGTATTCAGAACCTAGCCTACTTTGAAGTGTTGTGATTATATTTTATATAATCCATTCCAACCATCCATCCAATTTCCTAAACTGCCAATACAGTGTCGTGGGGGGTGCCAGGTCCTAACTTGGCAAGCAACAGGCACAGGGCAGGATTAACCCTGGACAGGACACCAGTCCATCACAGGGCACACATAGACACAAACTTGTACACACTCATACCATTTTTACAGTAGCCAGTTAAGTTATCAGCATGCTTCTGGACTGTGAACGAGGAAATCAGAGCACCCACTTAAACATGGGGAGAGCATAAAAACTCAACTCCCATGGAATTAAACCCAGTGCCACAGTGCTCTGTGGCAGTAATGCCAACCACTGTGTTACCCTTTCTATAAAGAAAGAAGTGTTTAATATTGAAGATAAACTGAAAAGTCATCATTGCACAGACCCTTCTCTGTGGCAAATCTAAACTGACTTAGGTACACAAAATTTCCTTAAAGTTGAGTGGAGTTTGTGTGCTATAATAATTGTCCATATGATTTGAGAGAAAACCTACCTTCCCTTAAAATGCTATAATGTCTTTGAGCATGGTGATGTCAATCATTAAGAAGTGGAAGGCACTCAGACATTACCTAAACTGTTTTTTGTCTCAGAATGTGCAGTGGGGAAAGAAGGAAACCGCTTAGGGGTGTCACTGTGAGGTCAATGGTGACTTTGAAAAAGTTCAGTGACAGAAATGGGAGAAAATATCCATGGGTCAAAAGTATACTGGTCACTACACAAAACAGCTTGTATGGAACTGAAGAAAAGAACATCTCAAAACTCTCAAGTGTTTTGAAAAAAAGCATCTATTGCACCATACTGAATCATATTGCAAAAACGTGGGTGCAGAAAAGACATTGTTTTATCTAAATGCAAATTGTTAAATCTGAACTCAACATCAAGCAAGTGATGGGAATAACTTCTTATCTGGAGAGACTAGTAAGCTTGTTAAGACCTGGAAAAAATAGAGTTCACTGGTCTAAAATACTTATGAAATCAACATTTTATTTTCTTTTGAGACACGATTGGAATAGTCTGAATACTTTCACAAGGCACCATATACAGCATTAACAACATTAGATTTAGTCAAAAGGAAATGCAAGGCAGGCATAATAAAAAACAAAATCTAAATAATAAAAAATGATAACAAATTGTACATTTTTGCTTATTTCTTCTAAAAATGATAAACCAGCTCGGCAAAGAATGCATGGTTATTAATTGCTAAGGAAAATCTGAAAGTAAAGAGCAAATGCTCTAGGTATGTTCTGTGAAGATGACTAACATCAAGCTTCTAATTAATGTTATATATCTTACTGATTGCAATCAACTTTTCGTCTGTGAATCTATGTACAGTATATGGTATATTAAAATAAATATTAATCAATAAGAACAGTATGGATAAGTCAGGTAAAATGTATGTATACATTGAATCATTTCATGTATGATCAAGTATGTAATTTATTTAAATTGTTCTCCATGTGAAAAAGCATATGTAGATAAAATGTCTTTGAGATTTGAAAGATGACTACTCATTTCATTACTATACTCTTTGCCTATTAAAATCAAGAACAAATGTCAACAATCATATTTTGGCAATTATCAAGAAATGTGTAGCTCTATAAAAAATGAATCAATATTCATTACAGCCAGAAATTTTAACATTTCTACATGTCCTTTTTTGCACTGTATATATACTGTGTATTCTAATTTGTTCATAACTACCCATCGAGCATATTAACCAAACATGCTGTATTTAGCTCCAACAAAAAGAAAAGTTTCAGACTAAGACTTAAACTTCAAGCTGAGGCATTTGATGTAAAGGGTAGTAGTAACATGTAGCAAATACACTAAGAGTAATGTATTTGTGTATGCAGCATGCACGGCTCTGCTCCTGCCTGGGTATGATTACAGTAGTCTATACAAAAAGTTTAGATTCCCATCATTCCCATTATTTAAGACTATTGACGTTCCAAATTATTTAACTGTAATGTACTCAAAAGAGCTCCTGTACATTCTCCTCTTCCAATTAATGTTACCACTGTGCTGTATACAGCTCTTCCCTTACCAGGATTCACTTGTCATCCCTTTGAATTCCTTGTTTGTAAATTATATAACTTTTATGTTGTATGTTTACAGTCTGTTGTGTGTTGTTTAATGTGTTTAAAACAATGTGCCTGAATTATTCAGCTTTTCACCAAAGCTGTGTCAGATATCAAAGAACTCAGGTGCTTCTGATTATATAAACTGTTCGGGTATATCCTTGGCATAAATCTATACAATTTCGGACTAATGATCATTAAAATGACTTATTGGTTATCCACTCAGCCAATTTCTGATTGTATTTTTACTATCAGAGGGAGTATTTTGTAACTTCCCATTTGTAACAATATCACTTATTTATGTTGTAATTTACCATGCAAGTATATTTGCTTGTTTTTGATAATTCAGAATTTTGCATTGTGTTGAGAACTACACTATGGACAGCTTTATGTACTAACTCCTCTAGCTTTTCTAAAAAGCAAAGAATTTTAACAGCTTTGAAATTGGATTGGTAAAAACAAAGATGCAAATATGATAATCACACTGAAGAAATAAATATTATTAAAAAATTACAATTATTAAATTATTTTACAGTAAAATTCAAAAGGTAATACATTATGCAATTGACTATATGACTGAACAGCAAAATTATATATTTCATTACAGTACTTTGAATAGAAAAGAGATATCTGTAGAAAATTTATTAAATTGTTGCAATTCAAGCAATAAATACTGTAAATTATGTGTGATTATATAAAAGGGGCGAAAGTCCATTCTAATATGCTATTTTTACTTAAAAGCTTGAGGCAGTATAAAGAACCTTTGAATGAATATTGTAACTATAATTGCTAGAGCAGCTTAGACATTTTACTGAATACCTGCTGCTGCTCAGTTTGATAAGATTTAGAACACACACTGTGTAATGATTTTAAATGGAAGTAATCAACACTTACTGTCTCACTCATTTAATTGATTCACTTTTAATAACATTTTTTGCTTTACATACCACATTATTCCATTAAGTCTAGTTTTATGTGGATGGATTTTTAATTTTCAGACTTTGGTAAAATAAAATTATTTCATATTCATTTTAACATATTACGTGCAACACTGTAATATGTTGTGAATTAGTACAAATTTAATTACAATATTTCACTATGCTTCAAAAACTATAATTTTATTAAATCAAGATAAAGCTTGTGCCTCAATTTTGCATTTTTTACTCAATAATTCTCTCTTAATAATAGTTACAATCATCGAGAACCTAGTATTGAACTTTTTCAATAGTGATAATTTTCTTTTTGCAAAGTTCTGGAACCAAATATTGGTGTCATACACAGATCTTTAAAACTCATCCGAATACCTGCTTGTGTACATTCTACCTTGTTATTTACGATTCCCAAAGCAAGAAAACATTTACTTTTTTTTTTTGCTTTTCAGGTGAAATAGAAAGATCTTTTTTGTTTTGTGGCTTCTGTTTTAAATGTTAATGTGTGAAACACAAAAAAACTCATGACTGGTTTCTCTTATTGGTAAATGAATTTTATAAAATGGAATATTATGTGATGCAAAAAATCAAAAATAAAAATATACAGTATGTTTTGCCAAATTGATAGCATTGGATATAATTGGATCATTGGATATAAAATTCTTAGATTTAATCTTAACATAAGACTATTTACATAGGAGTCTGAACTGGATTATAGTTTTATCAATGAATACTGCATTGTGCATACTGTACAATGATAAACTGATGAAACTTCCCTGACCTACTGTATGTGGAGGTGAACAAATGAAAGGAAAGATAGAGCTAAGACAGACAGACAGTCTGCAAGCATTAGTAGCACAACTTACTGTGTCCTAGCTAAACCAATTAATGAGATAGGCTCTCACTCTTTGCATTATAATGAATGAATACAGATCCAGCCATTCAAAATGCGCGGTACAAACCCACGGTACGGTAATCTACCCACAAGCCGGTAAGTGATTGGCTGGCCAAAATGACCGACAGGGGCACTCGTGGTGCATTGGTTGGTAGTGAAAAGATTTAATCATTTAATGTCTTTACTGTGCACATTTTAATCCGCTTAGTTTTGAATATTTATATTGAATTTTACCACTAAAGGGAAATTTTAGTAGCTGAGCATAAAAAGAAGAGGAGCATAACGCATCTAAAGGTCATAAACGATATTAATTTAGGAACATAAACATTACTGTATGTACGTAAACTGTACTGTGTATGGCTGGTCTTGGTAGTTTAAAGAAAAAATACACACCAGTCTTCCATTTCTCCCTAAACATTTTAAGCATGAAAGTTTTATGAAACGGTACCCAAATATGCGATTGCTGTATAAAATGAATTTTAATTTAAAAAAATTATTTAACACGAAAATTAAGCTGTTTACATCTACCGCCTGAGAACAGTCACCCGTTGCTACCCAACGCAGAAACACAGCCACTAACTAGCAAAGAGAGGACATTAGCTAGCCAATATGATAAAGAAATAAATGATTATTTTGTTTATTTCTTTTGCACATTTATTTGAACATTTCCATCGATTGTACAAGCACTTGGAAACTGTCCAATCCCTAGTTCATCAGGAATATTCTTTTACGCTGCAGGCATTCTCCCGGTCTGGCGCCAGTCTGTGTCTTCTAGGATATAATGCCAGTGAACTCTTGTTTTTATGTCCACTATAACAGACAATCTCCTTTGCTTTTAACCGAGTGTCTAACCCCTCTGATTGGAGAAAAAAGACGTGCTGGTTTGCTATACATACTGTACCAGGAAGAGGATTTCTTTCTATTCGAAATGTGTATTTTAAAAGTTTAAGAAGTAAAAACCTTACAGCGTACACAGATTTCTAAACTGATCAGGATCGTTATCTTTGTCTTATGCATAATAATGTTCACCGCTCTGTCCAGCAAATTAATAATAAACTTTATTTTATATAGCGTTTTAAACGAATAAGTAATTAGATTGCTCATAAACCTAATCACTTGCTTTTCTTTTTATTTAGGCTCAGATTTCAACTATAGATCGTATTATTAATAACCATAATAACAACCAACCAACAAAAACAACCATATAAACATAATACCAACCAAAAACATAGATAACGACCACAATACAAAATCAAATATATCAAACCATTATACTCTTGCAAATTCCTCCAATTATCATAATCCCGCCCCTTATGCAAAACCAAACCCTCCTCCCATCCCAGTTTATCCTCTTTATCATAAACAAAATCCACCTCAATTTTCAACATAAAGCATTACTGCTTACTGGGTTATTGAGGGGGGGGGTGTCTTTCGCTGGAAATCTCGCCTGCTTCTACTTTACGAGTACAACCCCCTCTCTGCAGGAGTGCTGGCTGTGACGAATTAAACCGGTTTCACAGGTATTTTCAAAGTAGGAAGTACAGTGTTAACTGGTAGCTGGGCTCCTCAATGAAATCGCTTTAACATGCTAATGCGTTGGTGTAACAGTCCGGGAGTGGCAAGCTTTTAATGTCAACTCGACTCGATTGGAAGACAATGAACATATTTTAGCCCTAAATGAATTAATAGCAAACATGGTTTACATAAAATACATTTTTCCAAGAAAGTTTATAATAATGTGATCTATAGTTGAAATCTGAGTCTAAATATAAAGGAAAAGCATTTTCAGAGAGCAATCATGCTGTGTTTATGTAGAAAAAGCGATTAGGTTTATGAGCAATCTAATTACCTATTCGCCTAAAACGCTATATAAAATAAAGTTTATTTAGAGATGAATGATCAGTGTCGCAGTTTAAATAATTTTCGTAGGAGGGCTTGGACAGATTCCAAGCCATTACGTTGCATTGTCCAATGTGCTGTTGTAATACAGTTTAGAATACAGTTAGTCTAAGCTTTATCAGCTTTATTTATGGGTTGCAATTTAGAAAAAGTCAAAAACCGCACTCAAAATGCAATTTAGAGCTTTCTGGCAAGAGGAGACACCCAAATTATAATGTAACATGCCACTGTTTGTGCATGAACAAAGTTATACTGCAATTTTCCTTAGATACGCGATTAAAAAAATAAATGTTTTGAATCCCCGGCGGAACACACTCCATAAGAATCAGCGCTTTTATACAGTATTTCGCCTTTAAACACATATATTTAAACACGCGTTTACGATTTAAATCAAAATGCGATTCAAATCAATATAAATGTTTATTTTGTAACGCATAGGTGACTATTCATTGTTATTAAAAAGACTTACATTCGATCATGTTGTGATATTTAGAAATATAAATTTGTTTGGTCCGAGTGAGGTTTTATTTAATCTCTGACCAAGGGAAACGTTTCATTTTTTCAAAGAAATGTTTGTTAAAAAATAAAGTCATAGTTCCATGGGATTCAATCACAGACCATGTGACATGGGAGTCAGGAAACTAACACACAGCGCCACCAGATTTGATAACGCTATAAAAATGCTATAAAATAATGTGACTAGGCACAGAACAAGTTTACAGCACAGTACAATAATAAATGCTGACCATGACTTTAGAAGCATAAATTACCTTACACTCAATTTAAACACAAGCTGTCTTTAGCCCTCTAAGCTGGTTCATACAGAAATGTAGAGATCCAGGCTCAGAACACACAGCTTCATTAGCGAATACATATGCAGGACAACTAGAGAAGACGTTTTACAGATGATGGATTTTTAGAAACATCCCATCAGTGACATCACTGAAGTCAACTTCTAGGTACTGTAACTGTCGTGTGGATAGTTTCACAAGAATCAGACAAAGGTTTAAGCATCGCTTGTTCTAGAAAAAACTGCAAAAAAATACCCAACAACCCATAATGTACTTCTTTGCGGCTCTGTTTGCCCAAATCATATATTCACAACGTGAAATTTAGAAATAATATTACGTAACCAAAATCCGCAATATGGAAACAGAACCTGTGTAATTGTTGATAGATGATGTACTCGTAACATTTTTACAAGACGAACTACAACATTTAAAAAATGACTTGTATGTACTTGATATCTCTAATCAATCCACGGCGACATTGTTAAAGCAGAGTCCCAGCACAAAACGAAACTAAAACGCCCTGGGCATACCGTTTCGCGCTTCTTATTAGTTGCTCAAAAGTAATTTGACCGTATGAAATGCATAATATAAACCTAGAAACATATATGTGAGCAGTATTTACGTAGTATCGGTGTCAAGACATACCTCTCAAATACTGTAAATCAAGTTAAAAATATCTCAAGACCGATTCTGGTCATAATGAAACCATGTTTCGTGTATGTTTTCTTTAAAGTACCGAGACCAGCCATATACTGTATGTTTATGTTCCAAAATTAATATCGTTTATGGCCTTCACACGCGTTGCAGTATGCTCCTATTCTTTTTATGTTCAGCTACTAAGATTTCCCTTCAGTGGTAAAAATAGATATGAATATTCAATACTTAAACGGGCACAGTTAAGACATTAAAAATACATATACATACTGTACAGTATACAGTACAGTTTTCATACGGTAATATGTTTATGTTCCTAAATCAATCTCTTTTATGAGCATGTGAAAGGCATGGTGAATCGATTCTCAAAAATTACTGTACTTTGCATTATTGGAAACAAATGCGTGATTGCGAAATGCTGTGGTGTTACTTTTACAAAGACGGTCAATGAAAAAAAGAATGTTGACCAGGGCAATACTTTGAGTTTACACTTACAGCTTGTCCAAGGTCATTCATTATTAATACTATTAGTAATATCTTCGTTAAAGACTTTGATGGCCACAGCTCAAACATGAGAGGTTGAGCTTTATTAGCTCCACCTTGCGGAAATTCCGGATACTATTATTTTGCTTGTCGTATTATAGGAGAATTTACGGTAACTAGCGGTATTTACTGGTAACTCGCGGTATTTACTGGTAACTTGCGGTAGACTGCGTACAGCGTACCAGAAAATAATGCGGTATCGCCCGCGCATTTTGGATGGCTGCATCTGTATATTGTAATATATATCATAGTGATAGTTATAATAAATGTAGCAATAATTAACTTATACTGTAATAAATGAAATCACCATTTGAGTCAAAATTGCAATTTAAATAATTGAATACAATTTGCCAGAATTAAATTTAATTCAATTTAACATGTCACCCGATTCATAGTTATTTGTAATAAAACATACTGGAAGTGAGGATAAAAGGCATGTTTATGTTGTTACAGTGAAAAGTAGGACTCACAAACTTTTTTGCAGGGACAAACCTCTGGAATCTGTTATGCTGGACTTCTTGGGACAAAATTGCTTTTTGTCCTCTCCCTGAGTCACTATTTAACATAATAAAGGACAGGGACATACATGTAGGCAGCACAAGGTCAGTTCTAAACATAAGAGGTCTTTAATGCTATGGAAGGTGCAGACTGGCACCATTCTGTCTTCTGTACTGTTTACTTGGACAATATCTATGTCACGTAGCAGTTCCTTCCGGGCCCTATGCGGACGACGCGATCCAGAATAGTGAATATACACGAGGGAGAAAGTCATGTAGGAAAGGGTCAGGGTACAGGGGGGCATGTCCAAGGTGAGCTGGTGTCCTGGGGAAGTGAGTCCGGGCGAACAAACTAAGCCAAAGACCAAACGGGGAATCCAAATGGGAGAGAAAAGTCCAAAGCCAGGAGATCCATCCAGGGGTTAAAACCATGAGCCGGGTCGGGACCGGCGGGGCAGGGGATCAGGAACACAAAGTTAAAACCATAACGGAGCCAGACGCAGCAGGACCCCGGGCTCTCACGATGCGGAAATCAATGAGGAACCAGGAGTGAGGTCCGCGTCTGGCTTTTAATTGAGTAAAACCAAGTCATTCTAGAATGTCATCCAACCAAGGTATGGACATTGTAATTGAATTAAGTTCCCTGAAATCAATGCAGGGTCTAATAGATCCATCTGTTTTTCATACAGTAATTTAGAGTATGGGTTGTAGCACTGTGATTTAGAGTCCTCTGTAATTCCCAATTCCAACATATATATATATATTATTTTCTTCTAAAAGAACTTGCTGTTTGTGATGCAACACAATGTAAAGTTTGACCCTTACCTGAACATATGAAGCTGTAGGGATATGAAGGCTGATGATGATCGGTTTGAAAAAAAAAATCCATGGATTATTTCAGAACAGACTACACCAGACTTTTCCATCCCTACCAGGACACATGTGAATTCACTATTGACTATGGTTCATACCAATACACTCAAATGAGGTCTCCATTACTGGTAAGGGTATGAATGGTGGTTGCAGCATAGCCCTTCTGCTGGTTTTCTGACACATGGTACAGGTGAAGCACCATTTCTCTACCTCTTTTTTTAATCCTAGGCTTTCCAAAGTCTTGTCTTTAACTAATGTCTGTATAGCAGAATTGAGTGGGCTTTGGAGAAATAAACAGCAAGAGGGATGATGCATAGCTCAAATAAAAGTGGATATAGTGAGGGAACATAGAGTAATGCATGTGAGGCAGATTGGATATGGTGCACAGGTTGGGATTTTTGTGGATCTAGAAAGGTGGCAGAAAATGGTGGAGACTTGAGTGAGCAAGTTGCGAACGTGTGGAAATCAGACTCATGAGGATTTATTGGAGAAGACATGTAGCAGATTCATCATTTGGACTGCTAGGAGCAACTAGTATGGTTAGAACAGGTAGGAAGCAATTGCTGGGAGATGCAGTCCTTGCGTGCCCTGCATGCTCTGAAATGCCATGGAACACATTATGAAATTATAAAACAGTTTACAGTTGCAGAAATAGTGGATCATTTGGGCTCATTGAAGAAGAAACAAAAATGAACGTCTGGAGGTCCAGGCCAATAGTTGCTCCCCCTTCTGGCAGTGAGTTTAGGTAGATTCCAAATTATAGACACTCTTCTTTCCAACTCAGACCTGAGTTCATTTGCATAGAAAATGCTGCTTGACCTGGAAGGAGACCCAAGGGGCTTGCTGTGCCAAGGTCAGTGATGCAGAAGTGATGTAGAAACCGCTTACTTTTGCTTGATGGTGAGTAGGATGTTATGTTCCTGGTTTTCCGGGGTTTTTAGCAATTGCTATATTAGCTAGTTAGGACAAAGTTGTCATTATGTTTGCCACAATTTTTTATTATTTACTGAAAATCAAGTCCAACTGTGAGGTAATATGCTTACAGTGATATAGAATTTGATGTCAACTTCTCAAGCCAACAAAAGTGCAGAGACCTGCAGGCTTGATTTTATGACCGAGATTAGTGCTTTGAAAATAAATGTGATCACCTGTCTAGTCCAGTAACTATGTCTGTGAACTATGTAAGAGTTCAGGTGGATGCCCAAATTAGAGGAAGGCAGTGATCTTGAAGGGTTGATAGTAGGCACCGGGGTGGTGAGAATGATTAATGAGGAAGACCTGTATGGTCACATTGTTGGAGTATCAAAACCATCAGCCAGCAGGAAATGAGCTCAGGAAGGTGTTGGCAATACCAAGTATGAGTCCATAGCTTTTGAGAAGTTTTTAGTTCTGGGAGCCTGGGTGATTAGGGTCAGAGGTAAAAGCTTGGGTGGTCTTGGGGGGAAAGTCGATAGTCAAAATTCAACACAGCTTCAGTTGAATTCCAAATTAAGGTAGGAATAAAAGACTGGGGTAACCTACGGTTGGTTGAAATTAATCATGAATTCCTCTGTTAGGAATTTGGAAAAATTGAATAGTATAGGTTTAATAAAAATATTCCTGTGATAAAGTATTTGAAAGAGGCAGAATAACATCTTACTTTATTACAACTATATTATATTACAATTATTACAATTTATATAATTATACATTGTTTACTATAATGCCCTGTGATAGACTGGCAACCTATCCAGGGTTAATTCTGCCATGATGAACTGGTGTCCCTTCCAGTGTGTATCCTATTTTGAGCCTGTTGCTTGCTCCAGGAGCTCTGGCTCCCCCTCAACCTTGTATTCGATAAACATTTAGAAAATACATGGATGTTTATTTTAAATACAGTATTTTAAAAATAACCATTATGAACTTCATATAGTGCATATAAAACTCGAATACCACATGAATTTTTGTTAGGAAAACATTAATAGAAAATCATATAACGTAGTCATAGCACATCCGTGCTTTGCATGTGATGGATATTATTGTACTAGACACATGGGTGCTGACATTTCAATACAACAATTTTCAAGAAAAATAGATACAGATGCACCCATTCAAAATGCATGGTACAAACCCATATCGCGGGCAACTACCCACAACCCACCGCAGTCTACCGCAGTAAGTGATTGGCTGGCCAAAATGACCAACAGGGGCACTCATGGTGCATTGGTCGGTAGTGAAAAGATTTAATCATTTAATCTCTTTACTGTGCACGTTTTAATCCACTTAGTATTGAATATTTATAAGGAATTTTACCACTAAAGGGAAATTTTAGTAGCTGAGCATAAAAAGAAGAGGAGCATAACGCATCTGAAGGTCATAAACAATATTATTTTAGGAACATAAACACATTACTGTATGTAAACTGTACTGTATATGGCTGGTCTTGGTAGTTTAAAGAAAAAATACACACCAGTCTTCCATTTCTCCCTAAACATTTTAAGCATCAAAGTTTTATGAAACAGTCCCCAAATATGCGATTGCTGTATAGATTGAATTTTAATTTAAAAAAATTATTTAACACGAAAATTAAGCTGTTTACGTTCCTCCGCCTGAGAATATAGTCACTCGTTGCTACGCAATGCAGAAACACAGCCACAGGTAACTAGCAAAGAGAGGACATTAGCTAGCCAATATGATAAAGGAATAAATGATTTTTTTTATTTCTTTTGCACATTTATTCTGACATTTCCATCGATTGTACAAGCTCTGGAAACTGTCCAATCCCTAGTTCGTCTGCGTTTTCTTTCTGTGTCTTCTAGGATAGAATGCCGGCGATTTGTGTTAAAATTGGGTTTCCAATAACGCCGCAGCAAACTCTTGTTTTTATGTCCACTATAACGGACAATCTCCCTTGCTTTTAACCGAGCATTTCATAATTTCCTAAAATGAAAATGCGACGGAATTCTGGGCTACCCCTATACCAGAGATTACGGTAGGCTTCAGAATGGTGATTGGCTGACACCATCTGACACCCCTCTGATTGGACAAAAAAAAAACTTGCTGTTCTACATAGCAGGAAGACATAAGCATATGCTGCTTCTATTCGAAACGTGTATTTTAAAAGTTTAATTAGGAAGTTAAAACCTTACAGCGTATACAGATTTCTAAACTGATCAGGAGGAAGAAAAATCACCCGTGTTTCACACATAAAAAGTGGTTATTAACTATCAAAACCTGTTTAATTTATTTTATTTTTATTTAGATTAAGAGTTCCTGTCACCCCCATTTCCATTTAAATCGCAAACCCGTGTTTAATTTAATATTTTTATTGATTCACAATTTGGCAATGCAACATAAATCGTTATCTTTGTCTTCTGCATAATAATGTTCACCTCTCTGTCCAGCAAATTAATAATAAACTTTATTTTCGTCGTCTCCGCTTTAAAGGTACCCCCGTAAATTGTATTTCATTGCACTTTGACAGATTGTCTTTAAATCAATTGTTGTCAGAATATCCCCACCTCCAAACAAGAACAAAATTGCAACGATTTTATTAACTGGCTGTTTCAGTAACCTAAAGTATATATCTAAAATAATAATTTAACAATATATGTAAATGTTTTAAGATATGTTTATGTTGTGAATGTCTGTAGATTGTATCTTATTTTTAGTTTTTGTTTTGTTTCACGTTAATTTTATAAGGGAATCTTGATTAAAATACTTTTATTTTTTCAGACAGAATTCACATTCGCTGCAGCCAAATGGCCTTGCAGATCAGATATCAAGGAACAAAACAATTATCGCGCCAGGCTCCTCAATAGAATCACTTTTTCATGCTAATGTGTTGGTGTAACACTCTGTGTCTACAGTACATTATAAACAAACCAGTTTCATAGGTATTTTCAACCCCCAGCCACTGTTGTTTCATCGGTTGTTATCCTGTAAAAGCGCTTTGAGGAGCCACCTTTAAAGGCGCTATATAAAATAAAGTTTATTATTATTAATATTGATGATATTCTTCCTCCCAGGACTTGTAAAATTGTTGTTGTTATTGTTGTTATCCCGTAAAGCACTTTGAGAAGCATACTGTCCAGCATATTTTATTTCATTGCACTTTGACAGATAGTCTTATAATCACTTGTTGTTAGTATATCCCCCAAGAGGATATCTCCCAGAAATGGGCGAGGGCCACCGGCTCAAGGACGGAGACGGTTAAAGAAGCTAGTCCATCATCACCACCGTCATCATCATCATCATCAACAACAACAACAACAACAGTCAAAAAGGATCCGGCTGGCGACCATCAACATTGGAACAATGACGGGCCAAAGCCGAGAACTGGCTAATTCCCTGAAGGAGCGAAAAGTGGACATCGCCTGCGTTCAAGAGACCAAATGGGCCGGCGCAAAATCAAGAGAAATCGGAGAAGGCTGTAAGCTGATCTACCACGGTAAGAAGACGACACAAAATGGCGTCGGTGTGGTTGTAAGCCAATGGATCCGCGACAGCATCACCGAAGTAGCCCGAATCACCGACCGCCTCATGTCCACCAAAATCAGCATGGGAACCAGCACACTGCGCGTTGTGTAATGCTATGCACCGCAGGCTGGCTGCCCAGACGAGGAGAAAGAGAAATTTTGGCATGACCTCGAAACGCACGTCCAAGCCATCGATGACAGTGAAATTCTTTTCATTGGCGGAGACCTCAATGGGCATGTTGGACGAGCAAAGGAAAACTTCGATCGTAACCACGGCGGACAAGGACACGGCAACCGTAATGAAGGCGGCATCCGGATCCTGGAGCACGCGGAAGCCTGGGATCTGGCCATCACCAACACCTTCTTCAAAAAGCGGGAATCACACCTCATCACCTACTACAGCGGTGGTCGAACATCTCAGATTGACTACTGGATGGTGAGACGACGAGACTTCAAAATGGTCACTGACACCAATGTAATCCCATACAACAGCATCGCCCCACAACATCGGCTATTGGTGTTGGATGCCAAAGTCCGCCTAGTCCAAACCCCGGCGCAACCAACCACCAAGATTGGACGCATCAAATGGTGGAAATTACCAGAACATCGAGCTGTGGTGAATGCGACACTAGGACCATTGGTGCCCAATCCAAGATCAACTGTCGGCAAAGATTGGAACGACCAGGTTGAATACGTCAAGACATGCGCCGCAACCACCCTGGGAACCACAAAACCAAACCGGCACTTTATCGACAAACAGACCTGGTGCTGGAACGACGATGTGCAGCAGGCAACCAAGGCAAAAAAGGACGCCTACAAGACCTGGCGGCAGACAAAATGCCCAGAAGATCTTGTACGATACCCCGCACTGAAATCCACCGCAAAGCGAACCGTGGCGACTGCAAAGGCAGCGCACTACCAGGACCTTTATGATCAACTGGACACGCCTGGTGGGGCAAACAAGATCTACCAACTCGCCCGCGCACGCGACCATGCCACACAAGACCTAGGACACGTTATCAACATCAAAGATGAAAATGGACAGATGCTGCAGAAGCCAAAAGATCCTCCGGCGCTGGAAGGACTACTTCGAGAAAATATGCAACAAGGAATTTCCGCATCCTCCACTACCAGCAGCTGATACCATCTCTGGCCCAGTACCCACCATCACAATCGCAGAAGTAACCGCCACCATCAACAAGATGAAAAGTGGCAAAGCAACTGGCCCAGACGACATCCCAGCCGAAGTATGGAAGCTCCTTGGAACACAAGGAGCAGCATGGCTCGCGGACCTCTTCAATAAGATCACTGAGGAAAAGGCACCCCCGGAAACGTGGCAAACCAGCATCACAGTGCCAATTTGCAAAGGCAAAGGGCGACGTTAATGACTTCTCCAATTACAGGCCGATCCGGCTGCTGTGCCATACAATGAAGATTTTCGAGCGTGTGCTGGATGCACGACTAAGAACCATCGTCGATATCTCAGCAAACCAATGCGGCTTTGTGAAAAACTGCGGAACCACAGACGCCATACACGCAGCCCGCCTACTGATGGAAAGGCACCATAAGAAGAGGAAAACGATCCACATGGCATTTCTCGACCTGGAAAAGGCATTCGACAGGGTACCGCATGATCTCATCTGGCTGGCGCTGCGACAGCACCACGTCCCTGAAGCCTATGTCAGCTGGACAAAGCTCCTGTACCAAAAGGCCACTAACTCAGTACGTTGCGCAGCTGGAACCTCAGACACCTTCCCGATCAATGTTGGCGTTCACCAAAGCTCAGCCTTGTCTCCTCTGCTATTCATACTTTGCATGGATACAGTGACCAAAGATATCCAAATGAGGCATCCATGGACGATATTGTATGCTGACGATGTTATGACAGCAAGTGAAACGTGACACGGCCTTGAACAACAAGTACAGGAGAGGAAGACGTGCCTTGAACAATTCAGGATGAAATTGAACATCAAGAAGATGGAGTACTTGGAATGCGGTGATCAAACCGATGGCACAATCGCAGCTGGTGGGGTCCAACTGAACAAAGTGACACAGTTCAAGTACCTAGGCTCATGTGTCAACTCTGACTGCACTACCCTCCAAGACGCCAAGGCGTGAGTCAGCGCCGCTTGGATGAAATGGCGGCAGGTCAGTGGATTACTATGCGACAAGAAGATCACTTTATGCCTAAAATCCAAAGTCTACTGCTCAGTGGTCAGACCAGTGGCCCTATACGGAACTGAATGCTGGCCAATGACAAAGAAACATGAACAGGCACTCCATACGATGGAAATGAAGATGCTGCGATGGACCCTCGCCTTGACAAGACTTGACCATGTCATGAATGAAGGGGTGCGAAAAACACTCAGAGTCGCCCCAATCACTGAGAAAATGAGGGAATCGTGCCTGCGATGGTATGGACACGTGCTCTGCAGCAATGACACATCAATGGCAAAGACCGCCCTCGAATTGAATGTGGAAGGCCACCGGCCCCGTGGACGACCATTTACTCGCTGGCTGGATCGGCTGAAAGACGACATGTACCTCGTAAAAGTCACCTGCCGAGATGCCGCAGACCGTACGAAGTGGAAAAATCAGTGCAAACAAGCAGACCCCACATAAGTGGGAAAATGCGAAGAAGAAGAAGATTACAGTGCTAAATTTAATATTATTGATTACTAATAGTTTATGCTAACACCCAGCTTTCTTAACGTGAGAAGTACTACCGTAAGTAAGTACTGTACAGTAAGTATTTACTGTACTTACTGTACTGTACTTAAGTACTAGTACTGTAAGGAAAAAAAAAGGGGTTGGGGGGGGGGGTGTCTTTCGCTGGAAGACTTGTCGCCTTCTACTTTGAAAATACCTGTGAAATCGGTTTAATTCGTCACAGCCAGCACTCCCCCAGAGAGTGATGAAAACTGCGCAGCGCCAGGCGAATGCACATTAATATGTTGGGCTTTTGGGTTCGGGTGGATTTGCGCCCTACAGTTCAACCTGCGGTACCGCTGTGTACTGTACATACAGTACGAACGTGTTATTTTGAAATATAAAAAATGTCAATATACTGTAAGAGAAATTGAGTATTGGTGTGTATTTTTTCTTTAAAATACCAATAACAGCAACATACAGTTTACATAATATGTTTATGTTCCTAAATTAATATCGTTTATGACCTTTATGATCTTCGTTATGCTCCTCTGCGTTTTATGCTCAGCTACTAAAATTTCCCTTTAGTGGTAAAATTCCATATAAATATTCAATACTAAGCGGATTAAAATGTGCACAGTAAAGAGATTAAATGATAAAATCTTTTCACTAACGACCAATGCACCACATTATCTTCTGTGTCACATTAACATTGGAATGTGTTTTTTACGAGTATCAAAAGAAGGGATACACAACCTGTCTCCTCTATAACTCTTCAGTTTACAGAGAAATTCCACCAGAGCCTCACAACATTGTCCAATAATACTCTTCTTGTGTCTAATTTTTAGTTAAGCAGGATTTGAGCTACAGACCATAACAGACCAAAAAACAGAATCCACCTGCGATTCGGGTGTTAACAAAACGTGTTTACAAAGAAAGTGAAATACAGTAATACTACCAGCTATATAGATACATAGATTTAGATATTTAGATCCTTAAATTAATATCATTATTAATTTCTTTAGATACGTGATTACATATTCTCGATTATAAAACAGATAATTCCGGTCCTGGAATCTGACTAGCTGACACCCTTCTGAAGCGGTACCATAATCTCTGGTATACGGACACCCCAGAAATTTGACTTTTTACTGTGTGATAAATTTTAAAGACTAATTCTTAGCATAGATAAGAAAGCGTAGATAAAAAAGCTTGGATTCTAATGTATCTGATACAAGTATCTTTTAATACAGTCTTTGTTGTGCTCTTGAGGATCCTTGTGATGTTTTCAGCTCTGGTTGAATGATAAGTGTCGCAGTTTAAATAATTTTCGTTGTTAGAAATTATGAAACACTCTGTTAAAAGCAAGGGAGTTTTTATGTCTGTTATACTAAAAGAAAATGCCCGACGAACTAGGGATTGGACAGTTTTTCAGTGCTTGTACAATCGATGGAAATGTTCAAATAAATGTGCTAAAGAAATAAACAAAAAAAGTAATTTATTCCTTTATCCTATTGGCTAGCTAATGTCCCGTCCTTGTTAGTTAGATCAACGAAATGCTGTGGTGTTACTTTTTGTCGATGAAAAAATAAAGTCTTTTCATTTAAAATGACAGTTACAAATAATGTGGAAAAGCGTAATGCTTGTCCAAGGTCATTCATTATTAATACTATTAGTAATATCTTCGGTAAAGGCTTTGATGCATAAAATATTTCTGCATAATTAAAATATTTATGATAAAGGTAGGTTGTGCACTTTTGCCCAACTGAGCAATAATGCTTTCATAAAATATACCAACTTTTTAATGACTGATGATTAACATGCTGTAATACACAGTTTAAATTTAAAAGCTCAAATGCTGTACATGAGAGGTTAAGCTTTATTGGATCCTCCTGGCGGTTTTACAAGGTGATTCCGGATACTTTCCGATATGACGTCATATGACGCGTGATACTGCGTCATGCCGCGTTATGATGCGACATGCCCACTGCATGGTACCGTGGTGTACCTCACGCGTTTTGAATGGCTGCATCTGTAATTTTTCCATTAGGTCAATTCATTATCATATACCCACATGTCCTAGCTTCTCATCTCAATAGGAAAGTATCTTTTTAATATCAAAAACAACTATTTTGATATATTAGGCAAATTATAACTTTAAAATTAATTTTGAAAGTTCAGTATTGCTTTGTAGTTATATGCTCTGTCTCCAAACACAAGTAAATACAAGGAAATTAAATCATTGTCTGTGGCCATTGTAACACTGTCACATATTTGCTACAGCACGTGTCAGTTGAAGGCACTGGGCAAAACATCAAAGCCGTTTAGATTCATATTACTCCTTTCACCAAAGCTGTGCCAGAGAACAAAGAATTTGCATATTATACCAATTACACCAGCCTCTTGTGTATATTGCTATACCCAATCACTTACAAGTTGGGGGCTATGTGTATTTATTTCACTTATTGACTAAACTGCTCAGTCAAGTCCTGATTTTCACCATTTTCGTAACTCCCCATTTGAAAAAATTCATGCATATGACTCAATTAATTATGTTTAAAGAAAAACTAAACAAGAAGACACATGCAGATATAGGCTGTGGGTGGACATCAAATTGGGTATTCATCAAATACCTGAAGCTAATAAGTTCAAATTAAACTTTGTTTTAAAGGGCAAGAAAGAAGACAAGTAAACACAAAAAACAATAGAATAGACTGCCAAGGACAGAGACAATAAAAATGTAGAAAGAGACAGAATAAAATTACAAAATGTATCAAATCATTCTTAATAGTTATGTCATTGATACAATATGTATGCCTTGTACAGGTCATATCCTGAACTGTCATTTCTTACAAAACCTGGGCACTCTAACAGTCTGACAGTAATCAGCTAGAATACATAGTTTTCAAATTTTCAACTTTTGGAAAAAGTCCTGAAAATTGACAGTGCATGCCTCTATTGACAGTCACACACAAAACAAATTTAAAAATTCAGATTCACTGTATCAGCATATAAGCTCTAACTACCCCACAACCTCATGTTGGATAAAATGGTTAGAAAATGGATTAAAAAGTGTCAAGGTTAGAAAAGGACAACAAAATAATCTTTAAAGCTTTTGAAATCAGACCTAGTCACAGCCAGCAGGACAAATGGAGAAAACAAAACAATGCAGGTGAACTAACAACAAAAAATAAAAACACAAAGATAGGAGAATGTTTCTTTGTCACTTTCCTATAACCCCTTGCTGAAAAAGCATGCTTGTAAAACATAATGCTCCAGCTATATCAGTTGTGCTGGTGGACATTCCAAGAAAATTTCATGTGAAACATACACACACTACTAAAATATTATGAGTACTCCTGCAACACAAAAATAATATGCACATTTCAGAAACTGCAAAAAATTGAGAAGGTGAAGCATCTTAACATAAATTGTAGTTAAGGTACCCTGAAAACAATAATGATATGGTCAATTTTCGTAGTAAACTTTTTTTTCGAGTAAAAGTCCTAACTGTTGTCAGCCACTCACCTGCATCTCTCAAGGAAATTTGCAATTCATTAAATCTGGCAAATTCAGTGAGGTTAAAATTGATACATAAGGAGTAAATAGTGAAAGATATGCCCAGAAATTTGAATGGATTTGATAAAATTCTGGCATTTAAGTTATTTAAAGTTATTTAAGTTATTTTTTAATGTCAACCTGGTTCACAAAATAAAAGTTTATTAACTGACATTTTAATGAGGCACAAAGCAAATTTCACCCAGCATTTCTAAATCACAATCATTATTGACTTGTGCTGTATTCTGTACTGTAGATCACCTTTTTCCCTATTTCACATCTCATCATAGTATTTAATATTTCAGACAGTGTCATCTACAGAAAGTGCCCTCAGAATTTTGAGACATTACTGTCACATTCAATTTAGTACATGTAGATGTGTGGTATTATGGTATCATGATCTTTTAGTTCTCCAAATCCACCCAAGAATGGTGCCATAACTCACATTGGCACAATAACCTTTAATGCAATTTAATTGACCAAAGTCAGGTCTAACTGAAAAAAACAAACATATTTAAACACTTTGAACTCTGAAGAAAAAGTGCAATATTAAATACTACAGTGTATCTGAAATATCTAATTTAATATTAATTTAATCACTACCTTTATTGGATTAGCACTGATCAGCTGTAATGACCAGAAAACTGGACATTTATGAATGGAAACTTAGCTAATATGGCATTATGTGGGGGTGTGTCAAGTGAGGAGGCAGAGCCCTGGAGGAAGGGCAATGCCTTGCCTTTGTAGTCACAGCTGTTCTGGCTGTTAGAGGATGAGCCGCAGCTGTGAGGCACACTGGACACCCCCTGAAGGCACAAGGAGGGCCATCTTTTCACCAGCTGTCCCGGAGGGGATTGTACCTAAGTAAATCTGTCGTTATTTTTATTTTTGCCTATCCCGTCACATATTTTCAAAGGGGCAGGCAGATCTATTTCACACAGTGAGCTTTTATTTTGTTTTGTCTTTGCGCTCCCTGCTCCAGCAGACTGGACCCTGTTAAAGCCCAATCTGGTCACCACTGTGCTAGCGGTTCTTGTTTTTCCCAGGCTGGACACCTTTGTATAGGGCAAGCCCAGCCTGGATGTCACTGTGCACAGTGACATACATTTCTTTTTGCTTTCTGTTTCATTTTCACCCTTTTTTGTGTTATTTTCGGGTTCTTCTAAACTCACACCGGTGCTTCCGTCCCTTGGTTAAGGGTGTTGACTTTTTACCAGTGGCTTCTCCAACTCCCGCACTGTTTACACTAAGGACAAAAACGAGAACCCAGCAGTAGCTATTGGGATATTGGGCCTAGTTCTTTACAAAATAAAATTGAAGATTTTTACTATAGTAGCATGAAAAAAAAAGTTCAGCTTCAGCAGACTGTATCATCAGAGTGCTTTCTGAGCATGCTATCATAGCTTAAAACAAAATATGCTTTAATGAGAAAGTCATGTCACATATAAAAGCAGACCAATACATTATTGCACAAGGAATAACAACATCCACAAATCAGGTGCGTTATACAGATGCAGCCATTCAAAGTGCGCGGTACAGACACGTACCGGAGGTAATTGGCTATGGCGTCGCGCATTGTGACGCATGATGACACGCGGTACCGCGGTACATGATTGGTTGACCGACAGCGGCACGCGTGGTCCATTGGTCTGTCGTAGAAAGATTTACAGTAAACGTCTTTACTGTGCCCGTTTTAGTATTGAATATTTATATGGAATTTTACCACTGACAGGAAATCTTAGTAGCTGAGCAGAAAAAGAATAGGAGCATACTGTAACGCGTGTGAAGGCCATAAACGATATTAATTTTGGAAAATAAACATACAGTATATGGCTGGTCTTGGTACTTTAAAGAAAAAATGCACACCAGTATTCCATTTCTCCCTAAACATTTTAAGCATCGAAGTCTTTAACTAACGAGATAACGGAGTCAACAAGCATACTTTTAGAATTTGATTAAAAGGGAATATAATATGGAATCGCGTATCTAAAGAAATTAATAACGATATACAGTAATTATATTCATGTACCGCAACACAAGAATAGAACACGCTGTACATTGTCTGTTGATAATGTTTCTGTAGTGCTTTTTCAGCACTCTGCATGTGACCTTGCCGGTGGCGCTGTGGGTTAGGTTCCTGACTCCCATCTCACACGGTCTGTGATTGAATCCCATGGAACTATGACTTTATTTTTTAACAAACATTTCTTTGAAAAAATGAAATGTTTCCCTTGGTCAGAGATTAAATAAAACCTCACTCGCACGAAACAAATTTATATTTCTAAATATCACAACATGATCGAATTTAAGTCATTTTAATAACAATGAATAGTCACCTAGGCGTTACAATATAAACATTTATATTGATTTAAATAACGTTTTGATTTCAATCGCAAATGCGGGTTTAAATATATGTGTTTTTTGATTCACAATCAGACAAATGCAACATAAATTGATATCTTTGTCTTCTAAGTATCTTAATAAACTTTCAGCATAGCTTTCTCCCCGTTTAGATTTATTTTGGGATCAAACGTGGAAAGATTAGATTGTAATTGGTTTTTTTTAAAATACATTTTATAAAAGTGTAATCTATGCTAAAAAGTTGTACACCACCTGCTATAAAGATACATATTGTATACTTTTGGGTTCAGATAGGACAGACACGAGAACTCAGACTTGCGGAGTTAAAGCAAGTTAAAGCCTTGATTTTATATATCACCTTTAAAAGTGGAATCTCAAAGCAAAGTAAATACCCAACATTGATTGTACCCATCTGTCATGCTAATAAAGCACCTTGAATTTAATTGAATTGAGGGAGAGAGGGGGGGAGGGTGAGCGAGAGAGCCAGGACAGACAGGCAAATAAGATTTTTTTTTATTTTTTTTTAATCGCTTATCTAAGGAAATAGCAGTATAACTTTGTTCATGCACAAACAGTGGCATGTTACATTATTAATTTGGGTGTCTCCTCTTGCCAGAAAGCTCTAAATTGCATTTTGAGTGCGGTTTTTGACTTTTTCTAAATTGCAACCCATAAATAAAGCTGATACAGTTTAGACTTTGAATTATTTTAAACTGTATTACAGCAGCACAATGGACAATGCAACGTAAATTGCAAAAATGCACTTGGAATCTGTCCAAGCCCTACTTTGTCAGGCATTTTCTTTTACTACAACAGACATAAAAACTCCCTTGCTTTTAACAGAGCGTTTCATAATTTCTAACTATGAGAATTATTTAAACTGCGACACTTATCATTCATTCCATTCCATTCCATTATCAGTCTTCCATTTCTCCCTAAACATTTTAAGTTTTATGAAACAGTACCCAAATATGCGATTGCTGTATAGAATGAATTTTAATTTTAAAAAATTATTTAACACGAAAATTAAGCTGTTTACATCTTCCACCTGAAAACAGTCACCCGTTGCTACCCAACGCAGAAACACAGCCACTAACTAGCAAAGAGAGGACATTAGCTAGCCAATATGATAAAGAAATAAATGATTATTTTGTTTATTTCTTTTGCAGATTTATTTGAACATTTCCATCGATTGTACAAGCACTTGGAAACTGTCCAATCCCTAGTTCATCAGGTATTTTCTTTTACGTTGCAGGCATTCGCCCGGTCTGGCGCCGGTCTGTGTCTTCTAGGATATAATGCCAGCGAACTCTTGTTTTTATGTCCACTATAACAGACAATCTCCTTTGCTTTTAACCGAGCGTTTAATAATTTCCTAAAATGAAAATGATTTACTTTATTTCCCTCACGGGATCAATAAAAGTATCTATCATCTGTCTAAACTATGGGACAGAATTCTGAGGTCTCCCCATACCAGAGATTATGGTAGGGCTTCAGAATGGTGATTGGCTGACACCATCTGACACCCCTCTGATTGGAGAAAAAAGACGTGCTGGTTTGCTATACATACTGTACCAGGAGAGGATTTCTTTCTATTCGAAACGTGTATTTTAAAAGTTTAAGAAGTAAAAACCTTACAGCGTACACAGATTTCTAAACTGATCAGGATCGTTATCTTTGTCTTATCCATAATAATGTTCACCGGTCTGTCCAGCAAATTAATAATAAACGTTATTTTATATAGCGTTTTAAATGAATAAGTAATTAGATTGCTCATAAACCTAATCACTTTTTCAACATAAACACAGCGTGATTGCTCTCTGAAAATGCCTTTTCTTTTTATTTAGGCTCAGATTTCAACTATAGATCGTATTATTATAAACTTTCTTGGAAAAATGTCTTTTATGTAAACCATGTTTGCTATTAATTCATTTAGGGCTAGAATATGTTCATTGTCTTCCAATCGAGTTGAGTTGACATTAGAAGCTTGCCACGCCCGGACTGTTACACCAACGCATTAGCATGTTAAAGCGATTTCATTGAGGAGCCTAGCTTTCTTAACTAGTAAGTACTGTACTTCCTTGGCTTTGGAGGGGGGAGGTGTCTTTCGCTGGAAATCTCACCCCCTTCTACTTTGAAAATACCTGTGAAACCGGTTTAATTCGTCACAGCCAGCACTCCCGCAGAGAGGGGGGTTGTACTTGTTAATGTCTTAGCCTGAACACATCATTATATCTCATTTTGTATTTCTATAAAAAAATTGTTTGCCCAGCTTAACACTATTGTTGTTATTGTTTTTATCCTGTAAAGCGCTTTGAGGAGCACAGCTTTCTCACCACTTAGATTACTTTTTGATACCATCCTTACACAAAGCAGAAACTTCTTGTATTTTCCGATGACATACAAGTGGAAAGAATACAGATTTTAATCATCTTTTTTCTGAACCAGGGAAAATCTGATCTTGTTTCTCTATAACAGTAATAAAAAACTTTATTTTATATATCACCTTTAAAAGTGATATATAAAAAAAGTTAAAACCACAGATTACAAAGTAAATACCCAGACAAACGCAAATGCATTTTTAATAAAATGCTTTTATTCATTCAGCAGAGAGAGATCGTAAAACCTGGGCGTAACAGCTGTTCCTTTTTCTGATCACTCGCTCTCTGGATAAATGTCTCACCTGTCCTGTTCTTTGTTTTCCTAATTTGCTGATTATGCCTTCTGCGATCCACTCCTGCCCTCACACCTAAAGAAGACTATTTTACATTTCTTTGCGTGGTCCATTGTGCATTAACCCTTGTATGTGCTGTCCTTAAGGTGATTAAATAAATTTCGTAGTTGGAAATTATGAAACGCTCTGTTAAAAGCAAGGGAGTTTTTATGTCCATTGCAGTTTTTTTGAATCCCCGGCGGAACACATTCCATAAGAATCAGCGCTTTTATATATCGCCTTTAAAGGTGGCTTCTCAAAACGCTTTACAGGATAAGAACAACAATAACAGCAACAACAACAATATTGTATTTCATTGCACTTTGACAGATCGTCCTTAAATCAATTGTTGACTTTTCTCTCTTTACTACTGAACTTGTTTGGATTGACTGAGCTCCGTTCTGTACCACACAATGATCCCCCCAGAGTCTCTGCCCCGGGTGATTTGAGTTTTTTTGACAGAGGGTAAAAAACTCTCTCTCTCGCTTGCCCTCCCCCCCGTATATTGTCTGTTTTTTTTGTGCTGTCCTTTGACAAAACAGGGCTCGCCAGATAATGTGAATCGAAACCTGTTTTTCTAGCTTTTAAAGTCGTGCGATGTGTAAGCGGGAACACATCATTATATCTTACATATGAAAAATACATAATATAGCTCCCAAACAAACGCAAACGTGTTTTTAATAAGATGCTTTTTCACTCATAATCCGACAATTTCAGGAAGACTAAGGGAGGTCTGGCTTTTTTTCTGGAAAACCATAACTCTGGTCTTGTCCAGATTGACTGTCAGCGCCCAGGTCTGACAGTGCTGCTCCAGCAGTGCCAGGTTCTGCCGCAGCCTCTGTTCTGTGGGCGTTGGTTTAACAGTCCGGGTGTGGCAATGTTTTTTATTATTGTTATAGAGAACCATGATCAGATTTTCCCCGGTTCAGAAAAAAAGATCTAAAGTATACTAGTTTGTCACTCTTCTCATCCCCTCTTTGCTAAATGGCTTTTGAATAGAGTCACATGAAGAGAGAGGTGAAACAGCCCTAAACAGCCCTGTCGCAGTACACGGATATAATTATATCTTATTAATTTCTTTATATACGCGATTCTTTTAATACAGTCTTTGCTGTGCTCTTGGGGATCCTTGTGATATTTCAAGCTCTGGTTGAATGATAAGTGTCGCAGTTTAAATAATTTTCGTAGTTAGAAATTATGGAACGCTCTGTTAAAAGCAAGGGAGTTTTTATGTCCGTTGCAGTTTTTTTGCAACATGAATATAATTATATCGTTATTAATTTCTTTAGATACGCGATTCCATATTATATTCCCTTTTAATCAAATTCTAAAAGTATGCTTGTTGACTCCGGTATCTCGTTAGTTAAAGACTTCGATGCTTAAAATGTTTAGGGAGAAATGGAATACTGGTGTGTATGTTTTCTTTAAAGTACCGAGACCAGCCATATACTGTATGTTTAAGTTCCAAAATTAATATCGTTTATGGCCTTCACACGCGTTACAGTATGCTCATATTCTTTTTATGTTCAGGTACTAAGATTTCCCTTCAGTGGTAAAATTCCATATAAATATTCAATACTTAAACGGGCACAGTTAAGACATTAAATATACATATACATACTGTATACAGTACAGTTTGCATACGGTAATATGTTTATGTTCCTAAATCAATCTCTTTTATGAGCATGTGAAAGGCATGGTGAATCGATTCTCAAAAATTACTGTACGTTGCATGATTGGAAACAAATGCGTGATTGCGAAATGCTGTGGTGTTACTTTTACAAAGATGGTCAATGAAAAAAATAATGTGGACCAGGGCAAGTTTACAGCTTGTCCAAGGTCATTCATTATTAATACTATTAGTAATATCTTCGTTAAAGACTTTGATGGCGACAGCTCAATCATGAGAGGTTGAGCTTTATTAGCTCCACCTTGTGGAAATTCCAGATACTATTATTTTGCTTGCGGTATTATAGGAGAATTTACGGTAACTAGCGGTATTTACCGGTAACTCGCGGTAGACTGCGTAAAGCGCACCGCAAAATAATGCAGTATCGCCCGGGCATTTTGAATGGCTGCATCTGTAAATGTTTATTTAGTATTTAAGTATAATAAGTTTTGGCTTAACCGATGTACAGTATGTAGCCCTCTGGTCATGGGAGGAGGAAACACAGAACTCAATTCAGAAAGATGAGTTAAACAATTGATAGCTGCAAAGGTGGAGATGGAGTGGAGGCGAGATGCACATGAAATGCAAGGTGAGGAGATACAGTGTATACAGTATATTACCAGTTGTTCTGCACATTAGTTTTTTTCTAGTTTTTAACAACTTAAATAATTTTTGTGGTTGTTGTGATTACTGTGAGAAGTCCATTCCTCATTTAAGTCTTGACTCATTTAAGTATTGGTTGTTCAGGGCTTTTTGGGCTGAATAGAACACTTAGTTACATTACTCTCAGGAATATTACATTACTCTAGAATAGAGAATTCTACAAGGAAACCTGATTTAAGTATACAAAATGCTTAAAGGCACTGACAAAATCAAACACACATTGAACCAGAAGATGCAATTATAAATCTATAGGGAAGTACATTTAGAACTAAGAAGAAGAGGCATTTTTCACATAGGATTGTAGCATTCTGGAACAATCCACCCAGATATGTTGTAAATAATGGACTATTTGCTTAAAAATATATCTACAAATAAACACAAGAATTGAAAAATTTATCCACATATGATAAGCAATCTAACCATTATCATTTAACACATTTTATTAATAAAATAAGTGCTGTTAGAAATGTTAAGAGAAAGTGTGTGTTGTACAAATTTACAGTGACATTGAGATTCCTATATTTTGTCTGTTTTATTCTTACCTAATCTGGTTTTTCCCATTTGAAATAAGTAATATTTTCAATACTATTTATTGTGTAGCACATTATCTTAACCTTCTGGGACCCTATAGGCATTTTTGTAAAAATGCTGAAGATTTTTTTTTCTGAAATTTTTGCAGTTTTACAGGTCAAACTAAAAGCCACCAACCTGATAATGCTGTCTCCAGAGATACCAAACAATGACTTTGAAGTTGTACAGCAACAGGATAAGGATGCATTACTGGAAATTTCCTGCTGCTGTTGTTCTCTACTGATAAATTCCAATTCTTCTTAGCTCTACACCCAAAAAAGCAATTATAAAAAAACATTAACAAAATATTATACATTTGGGACATTGTATGTTAACTGATGTTACATTAAACATGTAATGGTCATGAAGACTGAAATGACTGCATGATGTATTACTTTTAAAAGCAGTGCATCCTGCAGGTGCATGAAAGTTCATTATCTCAACTTGCTAACTTCACGTAACATGTATCATGTATCTTCCCCATTTATTTTAAAATGTTAATATTTTGACATTTTAGTAAATTATATTGCAGTAAAGAAAATAAGTGAGTTTCTTAAAATTGTGTTACATTTTGGGATAAGATTTTGAATTTATTCAATCTGATTGCTCAGATTTAAAAAAATAAGGGTAAGATAAGGTACAGTTAATGTCATAAAAATATAAAATTTTATGAAATTTGTTGTTTGCATAAGCATTCTTAGCCATGAACTCCAAGTTTGTCAAAGCAGCTTTGGCAGTAATTACAGAAGTTAGTCTTTTTTTCACTAAATCTCTGCCAAATTTGCACAATTTGGTACAATTCTTCATATTTTTTAGCAGAGTTCCTCAAGATCTTTCAGGTTTCATGTAGATCACCTATGGACAGCAGTTTTCAAGTCTTTTTCATGGATTCTCAATAGGAATTACATCAGGACATTCACTGAGTAACTCAACAGCATTTGTATTAACTTATTCTTGTTCCCCTCCTGAGTCTAGCTTTGGGCTTGTTCTTAGGATTATTGTCATGCTGAAAGATGAATGTTTGTCCCACTTTGTTTCTTAAGTCAGAAGGACTGAGACTTGAGATTGTATAGATTGTTTAAAATATATATGTGGAGTGGCCATCTCAGCTACTGAACCTATTACAGATGCAGCCATTCAAAATGCGCGGGCGATACCGCATTATTTTGCGGTACGCTGTACGCAGTCTACCGCAAGCTACCGGTAAATACCGCGAGTTACCGTAAATTCTCCTATAATACGACAAGCAAAATAATAGTATCCGGAATTTCCGCAAGGTGGAGCAAATAAAGCTCAACCTCTCATGTTTGAGCTGTGGCCATCAAAGTCTTTAACGAAGATATTACTAATAGTACTAATAATGAATGACCTTGGACAAGCTGTAAGTGTAAACTCAAAGTATTGCCCTGGTCAACATTCTTTTTTTCATTGACCATCTTTGTAAAAGTAACACCACAGCATTTCGCAATCACGCATTTGTTTCCAATCATGCAAAGTACAGTGATTCACCATGCCTTTCACATGCTCATAAAAGAGATTGATTTAGGAACATCAACATATTACCGTATGAAAACTGTACTGTATACAGTATGTATATGTATATTTAATGTCTTAACTGTGCCCGTTTAAGTATTGAATATTCATATCTAATTTTACCACTGAAGGGAAATCTTAGTAGCTGAGCATAAAAAGAAAAGGAGCATACTGCAACACGTGTGAAGGCCATAAACGATATTAATTTTGGAACATAAACATACAGTATATGGCTGGTCTCTGTACTTTAAAGAAAACATACACGAAACATGGTTTCATTATGACCAGAATCGGTCTTGAGATATTTTTAACTTGATTTACAGTATTTGAGAGGTATGTCTTAGCACCGATACTACAGTGCTTAAGTACTGCTCACGTATATGTTTCTAGGTTTATATTATGCATTTCATACGGTCAAATTACTTTTGAGCAACTAATAAGAAGCGCGAAACGGTATGCGTTTTAGTTTCGTTTCGTGCTGGGACCCGTGGATTGATTAGAGATATCAAGTACATACAAGTCATTTTTTAAATGTTGTAGTTCGTCTTGAAAAAATATTACGAGTACATCATCTATCAACAATTACACAGGTTCTGTTTCCATATTGCGGATTTTGGTTACGTAATATTATTTTCTAGATTTCACGTTGTGAATATATGATTTGGGCAAACAGAGCCGCAAAGAAGTACATTATGGGTTGTTGTTTTTTTTTTGCAGTTTTATCTAGAACAAGCGATGCTTAAACCTTTGTCTGATTCTTGTGAAACTATCCACACGACAGTTACAGTACCTAGGAGTTGACTTCAGTGATGTCACTGATGGGATGTTTCTAAAAATCCATCCTCTGTAAAACGTCTTCTCTAGTTGTCCTGCATATGTATTCGCTAATGAAGCTGTGTGTTCTGAGCCTGGATCTCTACATTTCTGTATGAACCAGCTTAGAGGGCTAAAGACAGCTTGTGTTTAAATTGAGTGTAAGGCAATTTATGCTTCTAAAGTCATGGTCAGCATTTATTATTGTACTGTGCTGTAAACTTGTTCTGTGCCAAGTCACATTATTTTATAGCGTTTTTATAGCGTTATCAAATCCGGTGGCGCTGTGTGTTAGTTTCCTGACTCCCATGTCACATGGTCTGTGATTGAAACTTGTAAAACCGGTTTAATTCGTCACAGCCAGCACTCCGGTTGTAAAGTAGAAGCAGGCGAGATTTCCAGCGAAAAACACCTCCCCCTTCTTCAGGTGTGAGGGTCTTCTGCTCAGAATGAAACGCTAAAATGTAATGTAGGCTCTGAATGGGTTCAATTATGATTTGGGCTTGATTAAGGTCGCTGCCTTTCATCTAAAACCCTACTTGAATCCTTCTAAACTAAAAATCAGTGTTAGTGAGTTCGAAATAAAGAGGTATCCAGGTAACAGTGAAACGGGCGGACAGTCTGGGGAGATCGCCCGTTTTCCATGTAAATAGTTCCCTGGTTCCGCACCCCTTGGTGTTTCTCTCGCTCTCTCTCGGGTCACCTGATCATTAGCTCGAAAGATTTGAGTGCTTTGTGTATATTCTAATGGTAGTGGGGGCAGGGTGTGTGGGAACAGGTTTGGTTGAAATTGCATTGGAGATCTATGTTCTTCACACCTGAAACATTTTCTCTGAAAGCATTTTCTTCGCAGTTTAACCGATCTTGTTACAGCATGTTACAGTTTACTATTATTAACCATATTAATTTTAAGTGCTTAATGTAAAATCTTGTAAAAATATATTTTCATTGTTCAAATATACATTAAGTCTGACTATCATATAATAAGTTAAATACAAAACTAAAGAAAAAATAGGGTTAAATATAATTCAAAATATTTTGCTAACAATGTTAACTGTTTATGAATAATAAAATGTATTAACTAAGGAGTAGGATGGCACAGTTGTTAGTATGTTTTTTGTTTTGTTTCTTTTTCATAAATACAACAGTAGTACCTGATGTCTCAGTGGCTTTCAAAATTAAATTATGCATGCAAACCTGTGAACTAGAAAGATAACTAAGATATCCATCCATTATATTCCATAATATCCATGAAATATATGGCGCTGAAATATGTGTGACGCAGTGGTGGCCTGACACGGTGAGGTGCCCTGGCAGCTGTATGATGCAGTGGTGGCCTGGCACGGTGAGGTGCGCTTGCAGCTATGTGACGCAATGGTGGCCTGGCACGGTGAGGTGCGCTGGCAGCTGTGTGATGCAGTGGTGGCCTGGCACGGTGAGGTGCGCTGACAGCTGTGTGGTGTGGCGCAGTTGTGGCCTGGCACGGTGAAGTGCGCTGGGAGCTGTGTGATGCAGTGGTGGCCGGGCACGGTGAGGTGCGCTGGCAGGTGGGTGATGCAGTGGTGGCCTGGCACCGTGAGGTGCGCTGGCAGCTGTGTGGTGTGACGCAGTGGTGGCCTGGCACCGTGAGGTGCGCTGGCAGCTGTGTGGTGTGATGCAGTGGTGGCCTGGCACGGTGAAGTGCGCTGGCAGCTGTGTGGTGTGACGCAGTGGTGGCCTGGTACGGTGAGGTGCGCTGGCAGCTGTGTGGTGTGACGCAGTGGTGGCCTGGCACGGTTACATGCGCTGGCAGCTGTGTGGTGTGACGCAGTGGTGGCCTGGTACGGTGAGGTGCGCTGGCAGCTGTGTGGTGTGACGCAATGGTGGCCTGGCACGGTGAAGTGCGCTGGCAGCTGTGTGGCGTGACGCTGTGGTGGCCTGGCACGGTTACATGCGCTGGCAGCTGTGTGGTGTGACGCAGTGATGGGCTGGCATGGTGAGGTGCGCTGGCAGCTGTGTGGTGTGACACAGTGGTGGCCTGGCACGGTGAAGTGCGCTGGCAGCTGTGTGGTGTGATGCAGTGGTGGCCTGGCACGGTGAGGTGCGCTGGCAGCTGTGTGATGCAGTGGTGGCCTGGCACGGTGAGGTGCGCTGGCAGCTGGGTGATGCAGTGCTGGCCTGGCACGGTGAGGTGCGCTGGCAGCTGTGTGGTGTGACGCAGTGGTGGAAATGTTCACCATGTTTCACCATGCTGAAAATGTTTGTACCAGACTTTTTTGAGGCCTGTTTAATTGTGTCTGAAGTCTGATGTTGTAAATTTTATTGTTAAAAAGATCCATGAAAATGTCATTACTAAAGTTAGCTGGTACTGTTGGTATTGTAAGTGGCAAGTAGAGCTCATATTTTAGATTTTGTGTAGTTGCTAGCGTTGAACTGTGTGTTGGATGCACATGAATATATTCATTATATGCCAGCGCACCTCACCGTGCCAGGCCACCACTGCGTCACAACACACAGCTGCCAGTGCACCTCTACATACCCGACCACCACTGCATCACACAGCTGCCAGCGCACCTCACCGTGCCAGGCCACCACTGCGTCACATAGCTGCAAGCGCACCTCACCGTGCCAGGCCACCACTGCATCATACAGCTGCCAGGGCACCTCACCGTGTCAGGCCACCACTGCGTAACACCACATAGCTGCCAGCGCACCTCACCATGCCAGGCCATCACTGCGTCACACCACACAGCTGCCAGCGCATGTAACCGTGCCAGGCCACCACAGCGTCACACCACACAGCTGCCAGCGCACCTCACCGTACCAGGCCATCACTGCGTCACACCACACAGCTGCCAGCGCACTTCACCGTGCCAGGCCACCACTGCGTCACACCACACAGCTGCCAGCGCACCTCACGGTGCCAGGCCACCACTGCGTCACACCACACAGCTGCCAGCGCACCTCACGGTGCCAGGCCACCACTGCATCACCCACCTGCCAGTGCACCTCACCGTGCTCGGCCACCACTGCATCACACAGCTGCCAGCGCACTTCACCGTGCCAGGCCACAACTGCGCCACACCACACAGCTGCCAGTGCACCTCTACATACCCGACCACCACTGCATCACACAGCTGCCAGCGCACCTCACCGTGCCAGGCCACCACTGCGTCACATAGCTGCAAGCGCACCTCACCGTGCCAGGCCACCACTGCATCATACAGCTGCCAGGGCACCTCACCGTGTCAGGCCACCACTGCGTAACACCACATAGCTGCCAGCGCACCTCACCATGCCAGGCCATCACTGCGTCACACCACACAGCTGCCAGCGCATGTAACCGTGCCAGGCCACCACAGCGTCACACCACACAGCTGCCAGCGCACCTCACCGTACCAGGCCATCACTGCGTCACACCACACAGCTGCCAGCGCACTTCACCGTGCCAGGCCACCACTGCGTCACACCACACAGCTGCCAGCGCACCTCACGGTGCCAGGCCACCACTGCGTCACACCACACAGCTGCCAGCGCACCTCACGGTGCCAGGCCACCACTGCATCACCCACCTGCCAGTGCACCTCACCGTGCTCGGCCACCACTGCATCACACAGCTGCCAGCGCACTTCACCGTGCCAGGCCACAACTGCGCCACACCACACAGCTGTCAGCGCACCTCACCGTGCCAGGCCACCACTGCATCACACAGCTGCCAGTGCACCTCACCGTGCCAGGCCACCACTGCGTCACAACACACAGCTGCCAGTGCACCTCTACATACCCGACCACCACTGCATCACACAGCTGCCAGCGCACCTCACCGTGCCAGGCCACCACTGCGTCACATAGCTGCAAGCGCACCTCACCGTGCCAGGCCACCACTGCATCATACAGCTGCCAGGGCACCTCACCGTGTCAGGCCACCACTGCGTAACACCACATAGCTGCCAGCGCACCTCACCATGCCAGGCCATCACTGAGTCAGAGATTAAATAAAACCTCACTCGCACCAAACAAATTTATATTTCTAAATATCACAACATGATCGAATTTAAGTCATTTTAATAACAATGAATAGTCACCTAGGCGTTACAATATAAACATTTATATTGATTTAAATAACGTTTTGATTTAAATCGCAAATGCGGGTTTAAATATATGTGTTTTTTGATTCACAATCAGACAAATGCAACATAAATTGATATCTTTGTCTTCTAAGTATCTTAATAAACTTTCAGCATAGCTTTCTCCCCGTTTAGATTTATTTTGGGATCAAACGTGGAAAGATTAGATTGTAATCGTTTTTATTTTTTAAATACATTTTAGAAAAGTGTAATCTATACTAAAAAGCTGTACACCACCTGCTATAAAGATACATATTGTAATACTTTCGGGTTCGGATAGGACAGACACAAGAACTCAGACTTGCGGAGTTAAAGCAAGTTAAAGCCTTGATTTTATATATCACCTTTAAAAGTGGCATCTCAAAGCAAAGTAAATACCCAACACTGATTGTACCCATCTGTCATGCTAATAAAGCAGCTTGAATTGAATTGAGAGGGGGGGTATATTTGCTTTGTGTATAAAGTACATTGTAAATGTTTTCACAGCCTTCACTTTGTCGTTTTTATGCCATTTTTTTGACCACACACGAATATTCCTATGTCCGTATCTTCGCAAGGGAATCAGTGCGAATTTTAATACTAATTAAATAACCGCGGGCACTTTCCACCCCCTCTACATTCTCAGAGTAGAACAGACTAACCTTCTCATGAAAGACGGTCCACCCCCCACAGACAGGAAAAGTGCCCACAGGCACTTAAACTTAATATGGTCAGTAACAGTAAACAGTAACATGGTCAGAAGGAGCACGTACAAACGTTTCCGAAATAACCACATGTAAGACTCTGATGCTTAAAATGTTTAGGGAGAAAGTGGAATACTGGTGTGTATTTTTTCTTTAAACTACCAATACCAGCCATATACAGTCTGTAACGTAGGGATTTCTATATGTCTTTATTTAGTGGTTACATTAGTGACAAAGGCTAAACTTTTAGCTTCAGTAACGTGTACATATCTCCCCTTTTTATAAAACGACATGGTTGAAAACTGTTCCAGAGCCACTGTTGTTTCATCAGTGAAAAGTACATCATGAAATGCCTCTCCCTGTTCAATCCACTGGAAAAAAGAAAAGGAGCATAAAGCTTCTGATGGTCATAAACGATATTCATTTAGGAGCAGCATCAGAGGTATGTTTTTAACTGCACTGCATTGGAGAGAATACCATAGTGTGTTTTTTTTTTACTCCCTGGCGGAAACTGGCTTCCAGAAGAAACAGTATGGCTCAGAGATTAAATAAAACTTCACTCGCACCAAACAAATGTATATTTCTAAATATCACAACATGATCGAATTTAAGTCATTTTAATAACAATGAATAGTCACCTATGCGTTACAATATAAACATTTATATTGATTTAAATCGCGTTTAAATCACCTTTATTTAAAACCCATAAATAAAGCTGATACTGTTTAGACTTTTAATTATTTAAAACTGTATTAAAGCAGCACGATACACAATGCAACGTAAATCGCTATCTTTGTCTTCTGTGTAATAATGTTCACCTCTCTGTCCAACAAATTTACAATAGTAATAATAATGAACTTTATTGTATATGGTGCCTTTAAAGGTGGCTCCTCAAAGCGCTGTACAGGTTAAAAACAATACTGTTAGGCTGGGAAAACGATTTTTTTTTAAGAAATACAAAATGAGATATAATGATATGTTCCGGCTTAGACATTAACGAAGAGCATAACGCGTGTACTGTATACACTGCAAGTACAACCCCCCTCTCTGCAGGAGTGCTGGCTGTGACGAATTGAACCGGTTTCACGGGTATTTTCAAAGTAGGAGGCGAGATTTCCAGCGAAAGACACCTCCCCCCCCCTCAAAAACCCAGTAAGTACAGTACTTACTAGTTAAAGGCTAGGCTCCTCAATAAAATCGCTTTAACATGCTAATGCGTTGGTGTAACAGTCCGGGCGTGGCAAGCTTCTAATTTCAACCCGACTACGGCGAAAGGAACCCTTCTTTCATTAGAAGACAATGAACATATTTTAGCCCTGAATGAATTAATAGCAAACATGGTTTACATAAAAGACATTTTTCCAAGAAAGTTTAGCCTTTGTCACTAATGAAACCACTAATTAAAGACATAAATATAAAAATCTTAAGATTTTTAAAATACATGACTTTGCTAAAATTTATTTGAAAATAAAAACAATTACAACCGCCAGGGGAGAGAGAGAACAGTGGAGGGATGTTGGTTTTGCATAAGGGGCGGGGCTATGGAAATTAGGTCTGTTTGGGAATGTGTAGTTACATGTTCTGACTGTTTGTGAATTATCGTTGTTGAGTATGGAGTGTTGAGGTATTGATTTTGTGTAATGCTTTATGTTGAAAATTGAGGTGGATTTTGTTTATGATAAACAGGATAAACTGGGATGGGAGGAGGGTTTGGGTTTGCATAAGGGGCGGGATTATGATAATTGGAGGACTTTGCGAGAGTAAAATGGTTTGATATATTTGATTTTGTATTGTGGTTGTTATCTATGTTTTTGGTTGGTATTATGTTTATATGGTTGTTTTTGTTGGTTGGTTGTTATTATGGTTATTAATAATACGATCTATAGTTGAAATCTGAGCCTAAATAAAAAGAAAAAGCAAGTGACTAGGTTTATGAGCAATCTAATTACTTATTCGTTTAAAACGCTATATAAAATAAAGTTTATTATTAATTTGCTGGACAGAGCAGTGAACATTATTATGCATAAGACAAAGATAACGATCCTGATCAGTTAAGAAATCTGTGTACGCTGTAAGGTTTTTACTTCTTAAACTTTTAAAATACACGTTTTGAATAGAAAGAAATCCTCTTCCTGGTACAGTATGTATAGCAAACCAGCACGTCTTTTTTCTCCAATCAGAGGGGTGTCAGATGGTGTCAGCCAATCACCATTCTAAAGCCCTACCATAATCTCTGGTATGGGGAGACCCCAGAATTCTGTCCCATAGTTTAGACAGATGATAGATACTTTTATTGATCCCGTGAGGGAAATAAAGTAAATCATTTTCATTTTAGGAAATTATTAAACGCTCGGTTAAAAGCAAAGGAGATTGTCTGTTATAGTGGACATAAAAACAAGAGTTCGCTGGCATTATATCCTGGAAGACACAGACCGGCGCCAGACCGGTAAAATGCCTGATGAACTAGGGATTGGACAGTTTCCAAGTGCTTGTACAATCGATGGAAATGTTCAAATAAATGTGCAAAAGAAATAAACAAAATAATCATTTATTTCTTTATCATATTGGGTAGCTAATGTCCTCTCTTTGCTAGTTAGTGGCTGTGTTTCTGCATTGGGTAGCAACGGGTGACTATTCTCAGGCGGAAGATGTAAACAGCTTAATGTTCGTGTTAAATAATTTTTTTAAATTAAAATTCATTCTATACAGCAATCGCATATTTGGGTACCGTTTCATAAAACTTTCATGCTTAAAATGTTTAGGGAGAAATGGAAGACTGGTGTGTATTTTTTCTTTAAACTACCAAGACCAGCCATACACAGTACAGTTTACATACAGTAATGTTTATGTTCCTAAATTAATATCGTTTATGACCTTCAGATGCGTTATGCTCCTCTTCTTTTTATGCTCAGCTACTAAAATTTCCCTTTCGTGGTAAAATCCATATAAATATTCAAAACTAAGCGGATTAAAATGTGCACAGTAAAGACATTAAATGATTAAATCTTTGCACTACCAACCAATGCACCACGAGTGCCCCTGTCGGTCATTTTGGCCAGCCAATCACTTACCGCGGTGCCCTCCGGTGCCCTGCGGTGGCTTGTGGGTAGGTTACTGTACCGCGGGTTTTTACCGCGCATTTTGAATGGCTGCATCTGTATAACAACCTATTTGGGAGTGCCAAAACAGAATCTTTTAAATAGGCAGTGCCCTGGCCCACACAGTCATAAGGTTGAAAAAAACACCAATGTTTTTATTTAGAGTGCAGAGAAAAACAAAATACACCACAACCAAACACCAAACCAAAGGCTTAAGCTTTTTTTTGAGTCTATATGGATGGACTGCTAAAATACATATTAGCTTCTAACAAACAACACTGATGTCTTCCTTGAGACTATTTTCAAAATTTCCAGTTGTTCAACACTTCCTGCTTTTTAAGTCATCACCTGACCAATTGTCTTTCTGCATCTGATCAGGTGACTGAGAGCAGTAACATGTTCCCCAGAGGTTTCTGGGGAATGTGGGCTGCATTCATACACTATGTGTATCTTTCAAAGTCACCATAAGCCTCAACTACAAGTCCTTGCCCTACTGCTCAGTATGGAGGGATCTAGGTGGTGGCTGGGTGCCTTGCCACTAGTCTGATCTTTACATAACTTTATCCCTGTGCTACGTTTTGACAGATCCTTGGTTTTCAAGGTTATTTACTTGAGATTCACTACCTGACAGATAGACCCTACAGAGGTTTTTATTCTAAAATCGTGTCAACCGCTGTTGTTGCTCATAAAATCCACTCAATTAATTGTGTTGTCTGTTTACCGAAACTACCGATTCTACCGAATCAAAGGGTAAAGATACCTTATGCAATCACAACTTTTCTATTTTTCTTTTACTTTTCTTCTATTTTCTTCTTTTCCTTTATTTGTTTTCAATGTATGAAGTATGGTTGTGTATATAATATATATTATGTGCTACTTCAAAGTGTCATGACTGCTAGTCTTAAATCAACAAAATGTGAAAAATTTGCTAATATCTGATTTATTTTATCAAGGCAATATATTGAATGTGGTACAGAAGTTCTATTAGTACCACCTTTGAACCTATCGAAGAACAGAAAGAGAATATCTTAGAATTCCTAGAACCGCAAATATAAAATATTAAGTAATACATTTGTAGAGTTAATAAAATTTAAAAAGTTCAGTGTGTTAAATGTACTAATCAAATTAAAACCAGGAAATGTGTCAGAAGAAACTCAGTTTGTGTAATAATCCTTCTAATTAGTTGATTCAGTTTTCTCAGCAAATTTAATTCAAACGCATTTATATTGCATTAAGTAACTATATTAAGTGGCACTATTAGGAATGAGATTAGTGGCAATTGATCGGTTAACTCGTGCTTGATGATATCTGTAAGTGTACATC
Source organism: Atractosteus spatula (assembly GCF_055471065.1). Classification (NCBI taxonomy): domain Eukaryota; kingdom Metazoa; phylum Chordata; class Actinopteri; order Semionotiformes; family Lepisosteidae; genus Atractosteus; species Atractosteus spatula. The sequence continues at coordinate 31,722,064 of NC_142706.1, read as the reverse complement.
CATTTTAAGAGATGTTTGCCTAAAAATCAGACTTTGAGTTTGAACACTGGTGGATCATTGAGCCTAAATGGAAAAATTAAAGTAACATTATGATATGAAGAGGTGAGCAGCACGGTTTTCACATTATCCTTGCAACCTTGTTGGTTTTATGGGTTTTCCAAGCAATACGTTTACTGGCTAGGCTATGTGGTGTCTCAAAATTGACCTAGTATTTCAGTCTGTGTGTGCTGTGTAAGTAATTGGCATACTTACCTGGATGCAGTCCTGCCTTATACCCCATACTTTAGGGACAGGTACCAGGTTTACATAACCTTACTATGAATAATATGCTTTCACATGAAGGATGAATGTTGAGATGCAAAGACAAAAAATGTAACGTTTTCTTAATTTTTACTGACTTATTCCATGGCTTAGTAGGCCTAAAGGTACCTAAAGGTATAAACTTAGCACAATTCTTGCAGAGATAAAGATCCATTTAAATCAAACCTTTGCAGGTCATTTTATCAATCAGAGGTCATACTGTTTACAGAAATCCGAACAGAACAATTCTTGCCATGTGATGCTGTAACACAAAACTATTTTAAGGTGGAAAGCAAAGTAGTGTAAATATTCTAAAACAATAAAATTTGACAAATTTCAACAAATACTAGACTATGACAGTGATTTAAGGTGAACTACTTTGATGAAGCCAATTTATTATAAAAAAGCATAATTATATAATCTACTAAGAAGAAGAAAGGGCAGCAAAAAATGTATAAAAATTTAAAAAATATAGATTTTAACTGTATCATTTAAAATATAAAACTATACATAGTGGCTTTAAAACTAGTATTAAACTAAATATTGTATACACTTAAAAAAATGATTACAATTTCTGTTTAAGGACATCTTTAAAAATTGCCTTGCTCTTTCCAAGCTTCCTGGAGATTCTTGATCTAGAGGTTCATTCGTGTTATTACTTTATCATAATTATTCTTTTAATATTTAGCACACTGTGATATGTGAAATTAACAGACAGGTTAAAATCGTTTCCATATTGTTTATTATTAGGGAAAGTTTTTATTATGTCGAAGTGCCAAGTTGTCAAAAGTAAATCTTGCGTTTTGTCTGGAATAGACCACAGACCCTTTCACAAGAATTCTACCATGTTGTAGAATTATACCACCGTGTACTTTAAATAAAGACATGAAACTGTTCCAAAATAACCAGTGACCAAGTAAAAAAACAGATGTTTAAGAAGAAAGTTTAGTATTCTACCACAACAAGCTTAATAAATATATTATATTTCTATTCATAGATTAATATTGTTAATGACATTCAGAAACATATTTTTATTTTCCCTTTAATTACATGATTCCTTATTAATATTTCATATTAAGTGGATTTAAAAAGTACTACATTTTTGCTGTAGGATTCTAATGTTTTCACTAACATGTAACCAACCACAAATGCCACCTTTTGATTGTCTTAGGCCAGTGAATCACTCTACACCACAGTATAGCGAAACAAAGTGCAGACAATGTAACATTTCAATGGGTTTTACCACATGTTCTAAATGACTCCATCAATGTACGTGAAGAGCACATAAGAAGGTATATAGTCTTGTAGTTAAATCAGACCAGTCTAGTTAATCCAGTCTGTATGGTTAGATTTAATTTTGTGATTAGACCAAGTCTTTGGCTGGGTTAAGTTTTAAGGTTAGCAATGAAGTCCTTGTTCATAGACTCAGGGTTTCAAACATATTTTTGGTACTGTCACTTAGTTCACTCTAAAGGAGTCTGTATGCCATTAGTAAAGAAGGTAAAGGAGGAGGGAGCTCTCTGATGAATAGAAAGAATTTAGCCCCTTCTGGGGTAAAGGAACCCATTAATGTTAATTAATAATAATTGCTTACACTTTTATAGCGCTTTTCTAGACACTCCACTCAAAGCACTTTACAGGTAATGGGGACTCCCCTCCACCACCACCAATGCACAGCATCCACCTGGATGATGCGAAGGCAGCCATAGTGCGCCAGAACGTTCACCACACATCAGCTATCAGTGGGGAGGAAAACAGAGTGATGAAGCCAATTTAGACGGGGATTTTTAGGAGAGCATGATTGGTAAAGGCTAAAGGCCAACGGGAAATTTGGCCAGGACACCAGTGTAACACCCCTACTCTTTTCGAGAAACAACCTGGGATTTTTAATGACCACAGAGAGTTAGGATCTCGGTTTTATATCTCATCCAAAAGATGCCATCTATTTTACTGTATAGTGTCCCTGTCACTATACTGGGCCATTAGGCTCCAAACAGCCCCCTACTGGCCCCACTAACACCTCTTCCTGCAACAACCTTACTTTTCCCATTTCCCACCGGAAGGTCTCCCATTCAGGTACTGACCAGGCTCACACCTGCTTAGCTTCAACAAATGGGTTGCCATTTGTGAACTGCAGGGTGATATGGCTGCTATGTTAAGAATAAAAAGGAAACTGGATAGGCCAGTAAATCCATGTAGGATAGGATAATCATTTTATTATGCAAGAATTAGTTCAACCAATTGTGCTCCAAGAATCTGGCCTTGGCTCCAAATTCTCCATAGTTCTGGGGATAAATGTGAATAGATATTCCATTATACCAGTTAAGTGGGACCTTCTACTGTTTACTGATTTATAGTAATAACTCATTCAGGTGCTGAGGATCATTCTCTGGTTCATAATTACTCTTTATTTGCTATCTGCCATGTAGAGGAAAAACATACAAATTAACAGGTAAAGGGGCTCTCACTCACCTGTTTTTTGTAAAATTGTTCATTAATTAATCAATTGCTATCCTTAATTTCCTTAACAGAATGGAAAAAATATGAGAATACACATCTTTGCAGACATTTCTGCCAACAACAGGTTTGGCACTTTCCATGAATTACAGCTGTCTTTTAATTTACCTGGTTCCTCTTTCGCTTTTATCTTTAAATTTGCTCAGAAATGCTTTGAGTTCCTTGGTGGTTGAGGCTGCTGCATACTAACAGATGCACCCATTCAAAGTGCGCGGCACAAACACGTACCGCGGGCATTTGGCTACGTCATCACGCGTCATAACGCGTCATACCGCGGTATGTGATTGGTTGGCCAAAATGAGCAACAGGGGTACTCGTGGTGCATTGGTCGGTCGTGGAAAGATTTATATGTTTTTACTGTGCACGTTTTAGTATTGAATATTTATATGGAATTTTACCATTGAAGGTAAATTTTAGTAGCTGAGCATAAAAAGAATAGGAGCATAACGCTTGTGAAGGCTATAAACAATATTAATTTTGGAACACAAACATACAGTATTATGTAAACTGTATATGGCTGGTCTTGGTACTTTAAAGAAAAAATACACACCAGTATTCCATTTCTCCCTAAACATTTTAAGCATCAAAGTCTTTAACTAACATGTGAAATAACATGTGTATAAAAAGTGGTAGTTTTAAGCTTTTCTGCGAATACGCTCGATACCAGAGTAAACAAGCATACTTTTAGAATTTGATTAAAAGGGAATATAATATGGAATCGCATATCTAAAGAAATTAATAATGATATAATTATATTCATGTACTGCAACACAAACTTGATATAGTATGTGTAGGGCTGTTTCATGAGTGGTGAGTGTTGTGATGGTCTACGTGCCTGACTTCTAAGCAAGAGGTTGGCTGTTCAAATCCAGCTAACGCCACAAATTTTCTTTTAACAAACATTTCTTTGAAAAAATAAAATAGCAATATTATGGACAATTAACTGACTTTTTATATTTCTAAATATTACAACATGTTCGAATCTAAGTCATTTTTTAATAACAATGAATAGTCACTGTCTTTCCCTCTGAATCGCTCCAGTAGCAGTAACCTCTATCGTGTGGATCCCTTTAGATCTCCCTTCAGATTTAAAAGGTTATTAATAATATCTTCGGTGTCACATCTTCCCAGTTTAGCTAATCTTTTGCTGCCTAAGCATGTTTACACTGCTCCCTGGGTAAACTATCATACTTGACTGAGAAAGCTTTAGAGAACTTAACATTTTTATTATCAACAAATTGTAAATCCGACGTTTACATTGGCGTTATTAATTTTTCACTTGACTGTATGGAGGATTGTCAGCTGTCACTGAGAGCAGACCCCCCCTTCTTAGGCTGCGCAAACGATTTTTTAAATTTTTATAAAGAAATGGAGGCTGTATGCGTTACAATATAAACATTTACTGTCAAACTTTAAATCAACAATTGATTTAAAGAAGATCTGTCAAAGTGCAATGAAATACAGTATTGTTGTTATTGTTGTTTTTGTCCCGTAAAGCGCTTTGAGAAGCCACCTTTAAATGCGCTATATTAAGACTCTGATTCTTATGGAATATGTTTTCTTTCTTTTTTTTTTCAGCATGGAATAAACCTATTACTTGATTCTTATGGAAGCCCGGTTCTGCCAAGGATTAAAAAAAAAGCACCACGTCTCTTCCCATTAAAAAGAGGAAACACTTTACACTTTAACTCTTCAGTTCACAGCAAAATTTCACCAGAGCCACTCATTAATAGTTTATGCTAACATCCAACTTTCTTAACACACGGCGCCCCCCGCGCCTTTTTTGTGAAAAAGCTACAGGCGTGCCAATTGTAATCGTTTTTATTTTTGAATACATTTGGCAAAGTCATCTATACAAAAAAGTTGCATTTAATACCACTCGACAGCCGGCTGGCTGTGCCGAAAAATAGATAAAAACCGGTTTAACAGCTCTGTTGTTTTTATCCCATAAGGCGTTTTGAGAAGCCACCTTTAAAGGCGCTATATAAAGGTGTGTATGGCTGGTCTTGGTACTGTATTTTAAAGAAAAATACACACTCCCATTTTCCATTTCTCCCTAAACATTTCTTACATGTCTTACATGTGGTTATTTCGGAAACATTTTACGTGCCCCTTGCTCCTTCTGACCATGTCACTGCGCATTTAAAAGCATACTTTTAGAGTTTGATTAATAGGGAATATAATATAAAAATATAGTACTAAAAATAAGATACACTCTACAGACATTCACAACAGTGACTGTCAGAAGATAGGACACAGCGACTCAGACACCCGTTGAATGGAAAGGGGCACTTTAATTTTCTGTACAGCTGGTACAGCACCCCACCGCGCCCGTGCGCCAGCAGACAGAGATAGACACAAACAGTTTTTCATTGTCAAAAAGTAATTGTTATTTACTTTTGTACATTTTTTTTTACATTCCTCTTGTTTAACAGGAATGTTTTGTTTCTGGACAGACTGTTAAACTACAGGAAAAGAGTGCCTCCTTCTTCGAAGCATTTCAATGATACGATCACAAATTCTTTTCCAGTTGCACAAAGTAAGTGTTGAGAATCTCCGATTCACCATGCTACTAATGGTTTCTCGTAGATTGCAGGGCAAGGCACTTTTGCCTCTGGACCCATCGAAATTTACTGATGTGGTCCACCCCCAGTAAATTTCAAAAGTCACAAGATTTCGAAACACAAGGGCGGCTTAGCGGTCGGCTCTCGTTTTCCCATCTATACCAGGAAATTTGTCTGATGCATTAGCAAGTTAAAAAAAATTGTGTCGAAAAGCCGGGTGTAACAATTGTTTCCTTTTTCTGATCACTCACTGTTTGGATACTCGTCTCACCTGCCCTGCTCTTTGTTTTCCTGTTATTTGCTGTGTATTCCTGCTGCAATCCACTCCTGCCCTCACACCTAAAGAAGACTATTTTACATTTCTTTATGCAGTTCATAGTGCAATTAACCATTGCTAGTAACTTTATCGTCTTTTGAAAGTCTGTGCTATCATTTGAAACCGAGATGATCTCTGGTTCTTTGACAAAACAAGACTTGCCAGATAATGTGAAAAATATATATTTTTAACCTCACTTGCTGTCTTCCAATCACATTACATCAACATCCAAAAACATGATTTCTTCTCTTAACATGTCTTGTAAAGATGACTCATAGCTTGGCTTGTTTTTCAGGAAGTTAAAAAACACTTGAATTACTTATCCAGTCTCTCTAAATACAATTATGTTTCAAGCAATGTAATGCAAGATGCTTTTTAGCGTCGGGCAATGTGTTTTTTTTTTAATCTAACGTTGATAGACTAAAAAATCATTCCTAATAGCAATTATTTACCTGCATAAACTTATAAAGGTTGTATTTTCACACAGTGAAGATGTTTTAGTTGTTTTAGTTATAGTTGTGCAAGCTCTGGTGAGTGTGTCTTTTTTGATGACTTTCAAAGGGAAATAGGTTTGTATTCGTCTTCCCTGACGCAAAACACTCACATTCATGCGAAGACAGAGCCATTTCCTCTTGTGAAGATTCCCTGTGTGAACAAAATCTGAACAGTGCTGATTTTAGGTACAGCTAAAAGTAGTTTTTGTTTTCTGATGCCGTACTAAGTGTGTCTGAAAATGCTTCTAAAAACGCAATGGAATAAATTTTATTTAATGCCAATTAGCATTAACTTTCAGAACAAATGCAGATCTAAATACTCACCTATTTCATGTTATACTTCTCAGCCCGTGAGTGCTAGAAATAATTTTTAACTATAACATTTTGTGTACTGCCAACATGTCTTCAGAGAATAGTTTTGGGTTTCCGGCACTTACTAAGTTGATTGTGTCTGAACATATCCCAGAGCACCTAAAATTGGGAATCAGTGAAATGGTGATGATGAAAATCTTTCAGGCACAAAAAAACTCAATTACACATTCTTTAATTCATTTTTTTTATGGAGCCACATCTTAAATCTTGTCAGTCAGCTCTTTTTTCTGTATTTGAATTGTGGTGATTCAAATAGCTTGGGATAACAAGTGGTCTCAAAGTCACCGAGCTCACAGAGCTTCAACAACAGATGACAACTTCCTTAGTCCTTCCTTAGTCTTCCTAAAATTGTTAAGCGGGATGGGGGACATTTGGGAATGTGAGTTATGTGAGTTAGATTATGAATGAATAAAAGTGTATTATTAAAAACACGTTTGCGTTTGTTTGGGAGCTATATTATGTATTTTTCATATATAAGATAAAATGATGTGTTCCTGCTTAGACATTGCACGACTTTAAAAGCTATAAAAACAGGTTTCGATTCAGGCTTGATGAACTCTAACAATTAATAACCCTAATTAATCGAATCCCAGGTGTGAGTACATAAAGCCTGAATTACGTACTATGCCTACGTCTGCGAAACAGGTGATCATCTGCTCGAAAGATTTCAGTGCTTTGTGTACAGTATATTCTAGTCGCAGTGGAGGCAGGACATTTGAGGTGCCTGCTTGTGCTGTGGCCACTCGACAGCCGGCTGGCTGTGCCGAAAAATAAATAAAAACCATTTTGACAACTCTTAAGCATACTTAAGCATACTATGGTTTTTGTTAACACAAGTTTATCAGTGAAAAGACAACAGGCATTCTCAGAGTAGAATAGTCATGCTTTCCAATCAAAGACAGTCCCCCTTCACCCCACGGAAAGAAAGACAAATGTTTTCACTGCCTACTCAGTTGCTATTCAAAGGGAAATATGGTGACGTCACCGCGCAGGCGAGCAGCTCCAATGTCAGGCGTAAACAATAAATATATTTAGCTGAAAAGCTGTACAACGCAAGAAATTTCATTACTCTAGGAGGTTTCGTGAAAAAGCTACAGGTGTGCCAATTGTAGTCATTTTTATTTTTAAATACATTTTAGCAAAGTCATCTATACAAAAAAGTTGCATTTAATATCACTCAACAGCCGGCTGGCTGGGCCAAAAAATAGATAAAAACCAGTTTAACAGCTCTGTTGTTTTTATCCTGTAAAGCACTTTGAGAAGCCACCTTTAAAGGCACTATATACAATGAAGTTCATTATTATTACTATTGTTAATTTGCTGGACAGAGAGGTGAACATTATTACGCAGAAGACAAAGGTAGCGATTTACGTTGCATTGTGCCATGGAACTGGGCTTCCATAAGAATCAACTAATAGGTTTATTCCATGCTGAAAAAAAGAAGAAAGAAAACACATTCCATAAGAATCAGTGCCTTTATATAGCGCCTTTAAAGGTGGCTTCTTAAAGTGCTTTACAGGATAAAAACAACAATAACAACAACAACAATACTGTATTTCATTGCACTTTGACAGATCGTCTTTAAATCAATTGTTGATTTAAAGTTTGACAGTAAATGTTTATATTGTAACGCATACAGCCTCCATTTCTTTATAAAAATTTAAAAAATCATTTGCGCAGCCTAAGAGGGGGGGTCTGCTCTCAGTGACAGCTGACACTCCTCCATACACTCAAGTGAAAAATTAATAACGCCAATGTAAACGTCGTATTTACAATTTGTTGATAATAAAAATGTTAAGTTCTCTAAAGCTTTCTCAGTCAAGTATGATAGTTTACCCAGGGAGCAGTGTAAACATGCTTAGGCAGCAAAAGATCAGCTAAACTGGGAAGATGTGACACCGAAGATATTATTAATAACCTTTTAAATCTGAAGGGAGATCATTATTAATTTCTTTAGATATGCGATTCCATATTATATTCCCTTTTAATCAAATTCTAAAAGTATGCTTGTTTACTCTGGTATCGAGCGTATTCGCAGAAAAGCTTAAAACTACCACTTTTTATACACATGTTATTTCACATGTTAGTTAAAGACTTTGATGCTTAAAATGTTTAGGGAGAAATGGAATACTGGTGTGTATTTTTTCTTTAAAGTACCAAGACCAGCCATATACAGTTTACATAATACTGTATGTTTGTGTTCCAAAATTAATATTGTTTATAGCCTTCACAAGCGTTATGCTCCTATTCTTTTTATGCTCAGCTACTAAAATTTACCTTCAATGGTAAAATTCCATATAAATATTCAATACTAAAACGTGCACAATAAGGCCCTATATAAAAAATAAAATCTTTTCGTTTTACTGAGAATGTGGACCAGGGCAATACTTTGAGTTTACAGCTTGTCCAAGGTCATACATTATTAATACTATTAGTAATATCTTCGGTAAAGACATTGATGGCGACAGCTCAAACATGAGAGGTTGAGCTTTATTAGGTCCACCTTGCGGAAATTCTGGATACTATTAGTTTACTTGCGGTACCATGCGGCATTATGCGAGAATATACGGTATTATACAGTAACTTGAGTTATACCGCGACAAGCACACCGCATTATAATGCGGTATCACCTGCTTGTTTTGAATAGCTGGATCTGTACATCATAATATAGTCATTTGGATGGAGAAGGCCAGACAAAACCAATGGTTTTATGCTATCAAGCTGAATCTTTAGCAGCTAATTTGGTTTAGAATAAGATCTTATAACTTCAGATGATGTAATATGTTAGAACACTATTTGTAATATAATTTCTATCTCTTGTAACTCTACTGATAAGTTTGGTCCATATACTTTCTCACATATTTAACACCCCATACATGTATTCAGATTAAACTTAGGCCCAGGACTTCTGTATGTTCTGTCCCCAAAGTGTCATTAGCGCCTTCTTGCATATGGTTAATGATATATGAGTGTGGTAACTTTTGTGCATTGGATATATTTAATTATTAAATTATTTCATGAATGATTTCATTAAAAAAAATGCCTTATATTTTTACACATTATTACAGCTCCACAATCTGGAGTTAGGTAACTTATAAACATAAATCATAAACATTTCTGTGCTTTTATTTCCTGAGGAATGTTCTTGAGGTTTTTTGTGTGATTAGGATGAGTTGCTGAGTAGGGGGTGCAATGGGGGGTTTATTTATGTTTTTGGTCTTTGTTTTTCTACTGGCTTGGTTCACAAAACATATTTCTTAAACTGTATTAACTGGTATTAATAGCAAGAAAAGGTGAAGGTCATGCTGAAAAAATATTTGAAAAAATAACAATATAGTTATTTATAGAAATGGATCCATTTTATGCCGTTTTTAAAGTAATATAAGTATCTATTGTTTGACTTATTTTCATAAAAAATATTGAAAGAATATGAAATACTTTGGATTACACTTGCAAATATTTTTGCATTATTAACATTTTAAAACTCTATAAAAAATCTTTAAAAAATTAAATAAGTTAAACAATATATAGGACAGCAAATACTATGGGTTGATCCATAGGACTTTATGGCATGATCTTCGTGTGTTTGAGGAGACTCAGTGAGTTGACTCTGGCAGTTTTACTTGAATATTTATCAAGCTAAAAGAATCAGTGAATGACATTTACAATGGAAGGTATCAATACTTTTTAATGTGTGTACACTGCAATACCTATCGATTAAAATGGAAGTAAGCAAATGGCATGGTGGCATGGCAGTTAAAATACCTTCTTTTTTCTGGGTTTGACTGGCCTGGGGAGCCTTCAGTGTGGAATTTGCATGTTCTTCCTATGATTTTTGCCACATTGGCTGGCCTCCTTTCAGAGTCTAAAGACACAGTCTAGGTGGATTATTCTACCTCATGTCTTCTTTCTTCTGGGTTATGCTTGAGTTCATTGCAAACCTGTAATGACTCAGAACTGTTAATGACTAAGAAGGTATTAAAATTAAATGTAATCTCTTTATAACAATAGCTACAGTATGTAATGTATTGCAATACAATAGTATGCAATTTGTATCAAAATACTGAAATGGATTGTAAAATATAGATCACTTTATAGATACCATTTAAAAACACTTTTTTTAAATATACAGTATATTTTCAAGACACATTTGACTTCCATTCTCTTTTGCAGGAAACTCATATTGACAGTTGGCTAATGCTCAGATTTATATAAGCCTCTTATGAGGGTTCTTTCAGCCAAGCTAATTGAATTTAATTATTCAATTATACTACAGTATTGCATAATGTGGGTTGAAAAATAAATAATTATAAATAAAAGTGGAGAAAAGAACAGCTTTAAATTGAGGTGATCAATTATATGAGTAGGACATGCATTTTGTAATGAAAAGTGTACCATTTAGTGGCCTTTTAAAGTAATTGAAATTTCCACTTTATACTTGTACAATAAGCCATTTGGAAAATTCCTTTTACTTTTTAAAACCTTTTCAGCATTTTCTCATGCAAGATAAATCCGTCTATCTTTCACCGTTGTCATGGATATGGTATTCTAATGCAGCTTCAAACTTTTTCTGTTACTTCCCTTGCAGTTAGCTATATGTAATTATATAGAGGTAAATCTATATAGAGGTAAAGCCGTAAACAATCAGTTCTCAAGGGCAATAGCAGTATTCCAAAATATAATACACATTTTTTACACATTGATTTTGCTTTGCACTTTTTGCTGACATTTAACTTATCACTCATAAAAGTGTTCAGTTTCAGCCATCTAGTTTTTCTTAAATTATATTCTTTTTTTTCTTCTTTCTTCTAAAAATGTATTTAATTGTATAATCACTGTAATTCAACAAAACAGAACAAGATGAAAAGTGAATATTTTTGCATATTTTAAATAGTTTCATCTGCTTTCATTTTTTTAAGAAAGTAAATAATATAATTACAAATATAAACATAAACAGTGGTAAACAGCGTTATTCTGTTTTTATTTATATGTGGTAAAAAGGCGAGATAGAAATTGGGAGCTGAGTTCAAGTAAAGTGAAATGAAGCTAATCTGTCTGTTAGCAGCAGCTCCATGAACTAGCCTGCTGTCAGTTTCATAACAGAAACTCCCAGATTCTCCCAGCCTCTGATGACAGCACCTTTCACTGCAACATTTGCTCTTATATAAAAATGACATAACTGAATCCAACAGTTGTTATTGGAGGCTAAAGTTTGAGAAATGTTCTGCTAATGTGATCATATCATCTACAGATATATCCATCCATCTAATTTCTATCCACATTATCCAATATAGGGTTATGGAGGAGCCAGAACCTGTCCTGGCAAACAATAGGCACAAGTCAGGATAACTCTAGACAGGACACCAATTCATCGCAGGGCACACAAAGACACAAACATGCACATATGGCCACTTTTACCAGTTTGGGACTGTTGGAGGAACTCGGAGCACTCATGGGAGGAAAACCATGTGAATATGGGGAGATCATACAAACTCCAAGCAGATTGCACCTCAGGAATTGAACCCTGGCCCACAGTGTTGGAAGGCTGAAATACTAACCACGATGCCTCTGTACCACTTATGTACAGATATATGTGACTGTTAATTACAAAGTAAACGAGTCAATAGCAAAATAATTATTTTCATTTAACTTTGAAAACAATAGCAACAACATCAACAGTACTAAATTATACACCTAAATTATATACATTAAAAGGAAGGTTATGAGGTTCTCCATCCATCCATTTTCTAACCACTTTGTTCAGTACTATGTGGCAGAGGAGCTGGAGCAACGGATGCCAATCCATCGCAGGTTCCAGTCCACACAGACACAAACACACTCACATCAAGGCCAATTTTCCCAGAAGCAAATTAATCTACCAGTATTTTTTTGGGATGGTGGGAGGAAACTGGAGCACCCAGCAAAAACCCACACAAACAGGCAGAACATACAAATTCCACACAGATAGCACCCCAGGTCCAGAATTGAACCCAGGGGTCCAGCACTGCAAAGTATTAATGCTAGCCATTATGCAACCCTAGGATATAACGTTCTGGTAAGAATTATATTTCATTTCATGCTTCCTGCTATTTTTCCCAATATTTAACAGGAGTATAATTATTTCTGGTTAATGCTACTTATTTCCTTACATAAAACTGTCAAATTTTACAATTTTTTACAAAAAAAAAGCCAGCAGCCATATCACCCTACAACTCACAACTGGCAACCCACTGAAGCTAAGCAGGTGTGAGCCTGGTCAGTATCTGGATGGGAGACCTCCAGGGAAAAACTAAGGTTGCTGCTGGAAGAGGTGTTAGTGGGGCCAGCAGGGGGTGATGGGGACACTATACTGTAAACAGGCGCCGTCCTTCGGATGAGATGTAAAACAGAGGTCCTGACTCTCTGTGGTCATTAAAAATCCCAGGGCATTTCTCAAACAGAGTAGGGGTGTAACCCTGGCGTCCTGGCCAAATTTCCCATTGGCCTTTACCAATCATGGCCTCCTAATAATCCCCCTCTATGAATTGGCTACTCTGAGAAACTCTGATAGCTGATGTGTGGTGAATGTTCTGGTGAACTATGGCTGCCGTCGCATCATCCAGGTGGATGCTGCACATTGGTGGTGGTGGAGGGGAGTCCCCATTACCTGTAAAGCGCTTTGAGTGGAGTGTCCAGAAAAGTGCTATATAAGTGTAAGCAATTATTATTATTATTAAATGTTTTCTTGTTGTTGAGAAAAGCATTTTGCTGTGCAATGAAACTGTATACATAAGGGACAATGGCTAGTTTGTTTTCATATGGGAGTCAAAAGTCATACAAATTTTTGGTGAATTTGAAATTCTGATGTCAAAATTGTGTGGACTTTTTTTCCAAAATGCTTTTCAGAATGTAATTATAGCTTTCATCCATGCATTATGCACCTCATGTATCCATGCAATGTTCTATTTTAAGTCATGCTTGACCTGTAATTGTTAGATAATTTGCCTTAGCTGCAGCTGCTATTTATAAGAGATGGTTTTTGTCAGACTAGTGACAGAATTATTTGTATTAGCTCATCATTTTAAATTTCTTGGCCTGGGTGGTCTTTGATTTGAATTTGTTTGTGCTTTCTTCAGAACAGAGTAGTTGATCTGGATAGCAATAAATGTAAATATGTCTGTCAGTTAAGGTACTGTATTAAAAAATGTTTTTGTTAATGTTCTTTCTTGAAAAAAAACACATCAACATTATTTGAAAAGTTTAAGGTGCTGATTTTAATTTCCGCCCTTTCCTTAGAATATTCAGACATACTGTACATAGTCTTTAAAATGTTAACTTTCATAGAAATAATCCAACATAAAATGTAATTGTTTTTAATACGTAATACATGTATTTTCAGTTTGCTCAAGTCCTTTGCACAAAATTGAAAACTTTTGTGTGGCTCTTTCATAGCACTATATCGAAGAATAAGGAATACTGGTAATCTCTAGAACTACTAAAATTTAGGAAATTTATGATTCAGGCACATGTTAAAATGTTTTTCATGTAATAAGAAAATATATTTAATTTGTGCGCCTTGTTCCGTAGGATAAGGCCATCTTTACTCTTATGTGCACCCCCAACAATCACATCACTGGTATAAGACTCACAATATTAGGCAATAGACAATTCAATTCATTTCTTTTTCATATAGCGCAATTTCACAACAAGATTGCCCCAAGGCACATAACAAAGCAGTGTGAAAATACATGACATTACAATATAGAAAGAGAAAAAGAAAAAGCCAGAAGACAACGGAGGAGAAGAACCAAAAACTCCTCTGTAAGGAGAAAAAAAACCTTTAGGGGTCCAAGGTCAACTGGATGCCCAACCCCTCTGGGCAAGCTTAGATTATACAATTCTTAAAAAGTACTAAATGTGGATTATTAGCTCCATCATGTCCTTCTGTGTGCCAGTACTCCATGCAACAGTACTCCATTTCTGTAGACCAGTTAATCCTCCTAAATGATAGCTGTATTCACGATGTCCCTCTTGGATCCATGGCAGTGATGCTGCATCCAACTCAGACAGTTCAGGTGGGTAGCTGCGTCAGCATGCGTACGCAGCAAAGGAACAAGTAATAGGTTTATTAAGTTAATAGGCAGTAAGCAAAGGTAAGGTAGCGGGAGAACAAAAGCTGGGAAAGAGGAGGAGCAAGGGGTGGGAGCAGGGGACAGAAAGAGAGGCCAATCAGGAGGTGTGAAGTCAGGATAGGTGATGAGAGGTGTGAAATGAAACCTACAGATGCAGCCATTCAAAATGCGCGGGCGATACCGCATTATTTTGCGGTACGCTGTACGCAGTCTACCGCAAGCTACCGGTAAATACCGCGAGTTACCGTAAATTCTCCTATAATACGACAAGCAAAATAATAGTATCCGGAATTTCCGCAAGGTGGAGCTAATAAAGCTCAACCTCTCATGTTTGAGCTGTGGCCATCAAAGTCTTTAACGAAGATATTACTAATAGTATTAATAATGAATGACCTTGGACAAGCTGTAAGTGTAAACTCAAAGTATTGCCCTGGTCAACATTCTTTTTTTCATTGACCGTCTTTGTAAAAGTAACACCACAGCATTTCGCAATCACGCATTTGTTTCCAATCATGCAAAGTACAGTGATTCACCATGCCTTTCACGTGCTCATAAAAGAGATTGATTTAGGAACATAAACATATTACCGTATGCAAACTGTACTGTATACAGTATGTATATGTATATTTAATGTCTTAACTGTGCCCGTTTAAGTATTGAATATTCATATCTAATTTTACCACTGAAGGGAAATCTTAGTAGCTGAGCATAAAAAGAATAGGAGCATACTGCAACGTGTGTGAAGGCCATAAACGATATTAATTTTGGAACATAAACATACAGTATATGGCTGGTCTCGGTACTTTAAAGAAAACATACACGAAACATGGTTTCATTATGACCAGAATCGGTCTTGAGATATTTTTAACTTGATTTACAGTATTTGAGAGGTATGTCTTAACACCGATACTACAGTGCTTAAGTACTGCTCACGTATATGTTTCTAGGTTTATATTATGCATTTCATACGGTCAAATTACTTTTGAGCAACTAATAAGAAGCGCGAAACGGTATGTGTTTTACTTTCGTTTTGTGCTGGGACCCGTGGATTGATTAGAGATATCAAGTACATACAAGTCATTTTTTAAATGTTGTAGTTCGTCTTGAAAAAATGTTACGAGTACATCATCTATCAACAATTACACAGGTTCTGTTTCCATATTGCGGATTTTGGTTACGTAATATTATTTTCTAGATTTCACGTTGTGAATATATGATTTGGGCAAACAGAGCCGCAAAGAAGTACATTATGGGTTGTTGTTTTTTTTTTGCAGTTTTATCTAGAACAAGCGATGCTTAAACCTTTGTCTGATTCTTGTGAAACTATCCACACGACAGTTACAGTACCTAGGAGTTGACTTCAGTGATGTCACTGATGGGATGTTTCTAAAAATCCATCCTCTGTAAAACGTCTTCTCTAGTTGTCCTGCATATGTATTCGCTAATGAAGCTGTGTGTTCTGAGCTTGGATCTCTACATTTCTGTATGAACCAGCTTAGAGGGCTAAAGACAGCTTGTGTTTAAATTGAGTGTAAGGCAATTTATGCTTCTAAAGTCATGGTCAGCATTTATTATTGTACTGTGCTGTAAACTTGTTCTGTGCCAAGTCACATTATTTTATAGCGTTTTTATAGCGTTATCAAATCCGGTGGCGCTGTGTGTTAGTTTCCTGACTCCCATGTCACATGGTCTGTGATTGAAACTTGTAAAACCGGTTTAATTCGTCACAGCCAGCACTCCGGTTGTAAAGTAGAAGCAGGCGAGATTTCCAGCGAAAAACACCTCCCCCTTCTTCAGGTGTGAGGGTCTTCTGCTCAGAATGAAACGCTAAAATGTAATGTAGGCTCTGAATGGGTTCAATTATGATTTGGGCTTGATTAAGGTCGCTGCCTTTCATCTAAAACCCTACTTGAATCCTTCTAAACTAAAAATCAGTGTTAGTGAGTTCGAAATAAAGAGGTATCCAGGTAACAGTGAAACGGGCGGACAGTCTGGGGAGATCGCCCGTTTTCCATGTAAATAGTTCCCTGGTTCCGCACCCCTTGGTGTTTCTCTCGCTCTCTCTCGGGTCACCTGATCATTAGCTCGAAAGATTTGAGTGCTTTGTGTATATTCTAATGGTAGTGGGGGCAGGGTGTGTGGGAACAGGTTTGGTTGAAATTGCATTGGAGATCTATGTTCTTCACACCTGAAACATTTTCTCTGAAAGCATTTTCTTCGCAGTTTAACCGATCTTGTTACAGCATGTTACAGTTTACTATTATTAACCATATTAATTTTAAGTGCTTAATGTAAAATCTTGTAAAAATATATTTTCATTGTTCAAATATACATTAAGTCTGACTATCATATAATAAGTTAAATACAAAACTAAAGAAAAAATAGGGTTAAATATAATTCAAAATATTTTGCTAACAATGTTAACTGTTTATGAATAATAAAATGTATTAACTAAGGAGTAGGATGGCACAGTTGTTAGTATGTTTTTTGTTTTGTTTCTTTTTCATAAATACAACAGTAGTACCTGATGTCTCAGTGGCTTTCAAAATTAAATTATGCATGCAAACCTGTGAACTAGAAAGATAACTAAGATATCCATCCATTATATTCCATAATATCCATGAAATATATGGCGCTAAAATATGTGTGACGCAGTGGTGGCCTGACACGGTGAGGTGCCCTGGCAGCTGTATGATGCAGTGGTGGCCTGGCACGGTGAGGTGCGCTTGCAGCTATGTGACGCAGTGGTGGCCTGGCACGGTGAGGTGCGCTGGCAGCTGTGTGATGCAGTGGTGGTCGGGTATGTAGAGGTGCACTGGCAGCTGTGTGTTGTGACGCAGTGGTGGCCTGGCACGGTGAGGTGCGCTGGCAGCTGTGTGATGCAGTGGTGGCCTGGCACGGTGAGGTGCGCTGGCAGGTGGGTGATGCAGTGGTGGCCTGGCACCGTGAGGTGCGCTGGCAGCTGTGTGGTGTGACGCAGTGGTGGCCTGGCACGGTGAAGTGCGCTGGCAGCTGTGTGGTGTGACGCAGTGGTGGCCTGGCACGGTGAAGTGCGCTGGCAGCTGTGTGGTGTGACGCAGTGGTGGCCTGGCACGGTGAGGTGCGCTGGCAGCTGTGTGATGCAGTGGTGGCCTGGCACGGTGAGGTGCGCTGGCAGCTGGGTGATGCAGTGGTGGCCTGGCACGGTGAGGTGCGCTGGCAGCTGTGTGGTGTGACGCAGTGGTGGAAATGTTCACCATGTTTCACCATGCTGAAAATGTTTGTACCAGACTTTTTTGAGGCCTGTTTAATTGTGTCTGAAGTCTGATGTTGTAAATTTTATTGTTAAAAAGATCCATGAAAATGTCACTACTAAAGTTAGCTGGTACTGTTGGTATTGTAAGTGGCAAGTAGAGCTCATATTTTAGATTTTGTGTAGTTGCTAGCGTTGAACTGTGTGTTGGATGCACATGAATATATTCATTATATGCCAGCGCACCTCACCGTGCCAGGCCACCACTGCGTCACACCACACAGCTGCCAGCGCACCTCACCGTACCAGGCCACCACTGCGTCACACCACACAGCTGCCAGCGCACTTCACCGTGCCAGGCCACCACTGCGTCACACCACACAGCTGCCAGCGCACTTCACCGTGCCAGGCCACAACTGCACCACACCACACAGCTGTCAGCGCACCTCACCATGCCAGGCCACCACTGCATCACACAGCTGCCAGCGCACCTCACCGTGCCAGGCCACCACTGCGTCACAACACACAGCTGCCAGTGCACCTCTACATACCCGACCACCACTGCATCACCCACCTGCCAGCGCACCTCACCGTGCCCGGCCACCACTGCATCACACAGCTGCCAGCGCACTTCACCGTGCCCGGCCACCACTGCATCACACAGCTGCCAGCGCACTTCACCGTGCCAGGCCACAACTGCGCCACACCACACAGCTGTCAGCGCACCTCACCATGCCAGGCCACCACTGCATCACACAGCTGCCAGCGCACCTCACCGTGCCAGGCCACCACTGCGTCACAACACACAGCTGCCAGTGCACCTCTACATACCCGACCACCACTGCATCACACAGCTGCCAGCGCACCTCACCGTGCCAGGCCACCACTGCATCACATAGCTGCAAGCGCACCTCACCGTGCCAGGCCACCACTGCATCATACAGCTGCCAGGGCACCTCACCGTGCCAGGCCACCACTGCGTCACAACACACAGCTGCCAGTGCACCTCTACATACCCGACCACCACTGCATCACACAGCTGCCAGCGCACCTCACCGTGCCAGGCCACCACTGCATCACATAGCTGCAAGCGCACCTCACCGTGCCAGGCCACCACTGCATCATACAGCTGCCAGCGCACTTCACCGTGCCCGGCCACCACTGCATCACACAGCTGCCAGCGCACTTCACCGTGCCAGGCCACAACTGCGCCACACCACACAGCTGTCAGCGCACCTCACCATGCCAGGCCACCACTGCATCACACAGCTGCCAGCGCACCTCACCGTGCCAGGCCACCACTGCGTCACAACACACAGCTGCCAGTGCACCTCTACATACCCGACCACCACTGCATCACACAGCTGCCAGCGCACCTCACCGTGCCAGGCCACCACTGCATCACATAGCTGCAAGCGCACCTCACCGTGCCAGGCCACCACTGCATCATACAGCTGCCAGGGCACCTCACCGTGCCAGGCCACCACTGCGTCACAACACACAGCTGCCAGTGCACCTCTACATACCCGACCACCACTGCATCACACAGCTGCCAGCGCACCTCACCGTGCCAGGCCACCACTGCGTCACATAGCTGCAAGCGCACCTCACCGTGCCAGGCCACCACTGCATCATACAGCTGCCAGGGCACCTCACCGTGTCAGGCCACCACTGCGTAACACCACATAGCTGCCAGCGCACCTCACCATGCCAGGCCATCACTGCGTCACACCACACAGCTGCCAGCGCATGTAACCGTGCCAGGCCACCACAGCGTCACACCACACAGCTGCCAGCGCACCTCACCGTACCAGGCCATCACTGCGTCACACCACACAGCTGCCAGCGCACTTCACCGTGCCAGGCCACCACTGCGTCACACCACACAGCTGCCAGCGCACCTCACGGTGCCAGGCCACCACTGCGTCACACCACACAGCTGCCAGCGCACCTCACGGTGCCAGGCCACCACTGCATCACCCACCTGCCAGCGCACTTCACCGTGCCAGGCCACCACTGCGTCACACCACACAGCTGCCAGCGCACTTCACCGTGCCAGGCCACAACTGCACCACACCACACAGCTGTCAGCGCACCTCACCATGCCAGGCCACCACTGCATCACACAGCTGCCAGCGCACCTCACCGTGCCAGGCCACCACTGCGTCACAACACACAGCTGCCAGTGCACCTCTACATACCCGACCACCACTGCATCACCCACCTGCCAGCGCACCTCACCGTGCCCGGCCACCACTGCATCACACAGCTGCCAGCGCACTTCACCGTGCCCGGCCACCACTGCATCACACAGCTGCCAGCGCACTTCACCGTGCCAGGCCACAACTGCGCCACACCACACAGCTGTCAGCGCACCTCACCATGCCAGGCCACCACTGCATCACACAGCTGCCAGCGCACCTCACCGTGCCAGGCCACCACTGCGTCACAACACACAGCTGCCAGTGCACCTCTACATACCCGACCACCACTGCATCACACAGCTGCCAGCGCACCTCTCCGTGCCAGGCCACCACTGCATCACATAGCTGCAAGCGCACCTCACCGTGCCAGGCCACCACTGCATCATACAGCTGCCAGGGCACCTCACCGTGCCAGGCCACCACTGCGTCACAACACACAGCTGCCAGTGCACCTCTACATACCCGACCACCACTGCATCACACAGCTGCCAGCGCACCTCACCGTGCCAGGCCACCACTGCGTCACATAGCTGCAAGCGCACCTCACCGTGCCAGGCCACCACTGCATCATACAGCTGCCAGGGCACCTCACCGTGTCAGGCCACCACTGCGTAACACCACATAGCTGCCAGCGCACCTCACCATGCCAGGCCATCACTGCGTCACACCACACAGCTGCCAGCGCATGTAACCGTGCCAGGCCACCACAGCGTCACACCACACAGCTGCCAGCGCACCTCACCGTACCAGGCCATCACTGCGTCACACCACACAGCTGCCAGCGCACTTCACCGTGCCAGGCCACCACTGCGTCACACCACACAGCTGCCAGCGCACCTCACGGTGCCAGGCCACCACTGCGTCACACCACACAGCTGCCAGCGCACCTCACGGTGCCAGGCCACCACTGCATCACCCACCTGCCAGTGCACCTCACCGTGCTCGGCCACCACTGCATCACACAGCTGCCAGCGCACTTCACCGTGCCAGGCCACAACTGCGCCACACCACACAGCTGTCAGCGCACCTCACCATGCCAGGCCACCACTGCATCACACAGCTGCCAGCGCACCTCACCGTGCCAGGCCACCACTGCGTCACAACACACAGCTGCCAGTGCACCTCTACATACCCGACCACCACTGCATCACACAGCTGCCAGCGCACCTCTCCGTGCCAGGCCACCACTGCATCACATAGCTGCAAGCGCACCTCACCGTGCCAGGCCACCACTGCATCATACAGCTGCCAGGGCACCTCACCGTGCCAGGCCACCACTGCGTCACAACACACAGCTGCCAGTGCACCTCTACATACCCGACCACCACTGCATCACACAGCTGCCAGCGCACCTCACCGTGCCAGGCCACCACTGCGTCACATAGCTGCAAGCGCACCTCACCGTGCCAGGCCACCACTGCATCATACAGCTGCCAGGGCACCTCACCGTGTCAGGCCACCACTGCGTAACACCACATAGCTGCCAGCGCACCTCACCATGCCAGGCCACCACTGCGTCACACCACACAGCTGCCAGCGCACTTCACCGTGCCAGGCCACAACTGCACCACACCACACAGCTGTCAGCGCACCTCACCATGCCAGGCCACCACTGCATCACACAGCTGCCAGCGCACCTCACCGTGCCAGGCCACCACTGCGTCACAACACACAGCTGCCAGTGCACCTCTACATACCCGACCACCACTGCATCACCCACCTGCCAGCGCACCTCACCGTGCCCGGCCACCACTGCATCACACAGCTGCCAGCGCACTTCACCGTGCCCGGCCACCACTGCATCACACAGCTGCCAGCGCACTTCACCGTGCCAGGCCACAACTGCGCCACACCACACAGCTGTCAGCGCACCTCACCATGCCAGGCCACCACTGCATCACACAGCTGCCAGCGCACCTCACCGTGCCAGGCCACCACTGCGTCACAACACACAGCTGCCAGTGCACCTCTACATACCCGACCACCACTGCATCACACAGCTGCCAGCGCACCTCTCCGTGCCAGGCCACCACTGCATCACATAGCTGCAAGCGCACCTCACCGTGCCAGGCCACCACTGCATCATACAGCTGCCAGGGCACCTCACCGTGCCAGGCCACCACTGCGTCACAACACACAGCTGCCAGTGCACCTCTACATACCCGACCACCACTGCATCACACAGCTGCCAGCGCACCTCACCGTGCCAGGCCACCACTGCGTCACATAGCTGCAAGCGCACCTCACCGTGCCAGGCCACCACTGCATCATACAGCTGCCAGGGCACCTCACCGTGTCAGGCCACCACTGCGTAACACCACATAGCTGCCAGCGCACCTCACCATGCCAGGTCATCACTGCGTCACACCACACAGCTGCCAGCGCATGTAACCGTGCCAGGCCACCACAGCGTCACACCACACAGCTGCCAGCGCACCTCACCGTACCAGGCCATCACTGCGTCACACCACACAGCTGCCAGCGCACTTCACCGTGCCAGGCCACCACTGCGTCACACCACACAGCTGCCAGCGCACCTCACGGTGCCAGGCCACCACTGCGTCACACCACACAGCTGCCAGCGCACCTCACGGTGCCAGGCCACCACTGCATCACCCACCTGCCAGTGCACCTCACCGTGCTCGGCCACCACTGCATCACACAGCTGCCAGCGCACTTCACCGTGCCAGGCCACAACTGCGCCACACCACACAGCTGTCAGCGCACCTCACCGTGCCAGGCCACCACTGCATCACACAGCTGCCAGTGCACCTCACCGTGCCAGGCCACCACTGCGTCACAACACACAGCTGCCAGTGCACCTCTACATACCCGACCACCACTGCATCACACAGCTGCCAGCGCACCTCACCGTGCCAGGCCACCACTGCGTCACATAGCTGCAAGCGCACCTCACCGTGCCAGGCCACCACTGCATCATACAGCTGCCAGGGCACCTCACCGTGTCAGGCCACCACTGCGTAACACCACATAGCTGCCAGCGCACCTCACCATGCCAGGCCATCACTGAGTCAGAGATTAAATAAAACCTCACTCGCACCAAACAAATTTATATTTCTAAATATCACAACATGATCGAATTTAAGTCATTTTAATAACAATGAATAGTCACCTAGGCGTTACAATATAAACATTTATATTGATTTAAATAACGTTTTGATTTAAATCGCAAATGCGGGTTTAAATATATGTGTTTTTTGATTCACAATCAGACAAATGCAACATAAATTGATATCTTTGTCTTCTAAGTATCTTAATAAACTTTCAGCATAGCTTTCTCCCCGTTTAGATTTATTTTGGGATCAAACGTGGAAAGATTAGATTGTAATCGTTTTTATTTTTTAAATACATTTTAGAAAAGTGTAATCTATACTAAAAAGCTGTACACCACCTGCTATAAAGATACATATTGTAATACTTTCGGGTTCGGATAGGACAGACACAAGAACTCAGACTTGCGGAGTTAAAGCAAGTTAAAGCCTTGATTTTATATATCACCTTTAAAAGTGGCATCTCAAAGCAAAGTAAATACCCAACACTGATTGTACCCATCTGTCATGCTAATAAAGCAGCTTGAATTGAATTGAGAGGGGGGGGGGGTTTATTTGCTTTGTGTATAAAGTACATTGTGAATGTTTTCACAGCCTTCACTTTGTCGTTTTTATGCCATTTTTTGACCACGCACGAATATTCCTATGTCCGTATCTTCGCAAGGGAATCAGTGCGAATTTTAATACTAATTAAATGACCGCGGGCACTTTCCACCCCCTCTACATTCTCAGAGTAGAACAGACTAACCTTCTAATGAAAGACGGTCCACCCCCCACGGACAGGAAAAGTGCCCACAGGCACTTAAACTTAATATGGTCAGTAACAGTAAACAGTAACATGGTCAGAAGGAGCACGTACAAACGTTTCCGAAATAACCACATGTAAGACTCTGATGCTTAAAATGTTTAGGGAGAAAGTGGAATACTGGTGTGTATTTTTTCTTTAAACTACCAATACCAGCCATATACAGTCTGTAACGTAGGGATTTCTATATGTCTTTATTTAGTGGTTACATTAGTGACAAAGGCTAAACTTTTAGCTTCAGTAACGTGTACATATCTCCCCTTTTTATAAAACGACATGGTTAAAAACTGTTCCAGAGCCACTGTTGTTTCATCAGTGAAAAGTACATCATGAAATGCCTCTCCCTGTTCAATCCACTGGAAAAAAGAAAAGGAGCATAAAGCTTCTGATGGTCATAAACGATATTCATTTAGGAGCAGCATCAGAGGTATGTTTTTAACTGCACTGCAGTGGAGAGAATACCATAGTGTGTTTTTTTTTTTACTCCCTGGCGGAAACTGGCTTCCAGAAGAGTCAGTATGGCTCAGAGATTAAATAAAACTTCACTCGCACCAAACAAATGTATATTTCTAAATATCACAACATGATCGAATTTAAGTCATTTTAATAACAATGAATAGTCACCTATGCGTTACAATATAAACATTTATATTGATTTAAATCGCGTTTAAATCACCTTTATTTAAAACCCATAAATAAAGCTGATACTGTTTAGACTTTTAATTATTTAAAACTGTATTAAAGCAGCACGATACACAATGCAACGTAAATTGCTATCTTTGTCTTCTGTGTAATAATGTTCACCTCTCTGTCCAGCAAATTTACAATAGTAATAATAATGAACTTTATTGTATATGGCGCCTTTAAAGGTGGCTCCTCAAAGCGCTTTACAGGTTAAAAACAATACTGTTAGGCTGGGAAAACGATTTTTTTTTTAAGAAATACAAAATGAGATATAATGATATGTTCCGGCTTAGACATTAACGAAGAGCATAACGCGTGTACTGTATACACTCCAAGTTCAACCCCCCTCTCTGCAGGAGTGCTGGCTGTGACGAATTGAACCGGTTTCACGGGTATTTTCAAAGCAGGAGGCGAGATTTCCAGCAAAAGACACCTCCCCCCCCTCAAAAACCCAGTAAGTACAGTACTTACTAGTTAAAGGCTAGGCTCCTCAATGAAATCGCTTTAACATGCTAATGCGTTGGTGTAACAGTCCGGGCGTGGCAAGCTTCTAATTTCAACCCGACTACGGCGAAAGGAACCCTTCTTTCATTAGAAGACAATGAACATATTTTAGCCCTGAATGAATTAATAGCAAACATGGTTTACATAAAAGACATTTTTCCAAGAAAGTTTAGCCTTTGTCACTAATGAAACCACTAAATGAAGACATAAATATAAAAATCTTAAGATTTTTAAAATACATGACTTTGCTAAAATTTATTTGAAAATAAAAACAATTACAACCGCCAGGGGAGGGAGAGAACAGGGGAGGGATGTTGGTTTTGCATAAGGGGCGGGGCTATGGAAATTAGGTCTGTTTGGGAATGTGTAGTTACATGTTCTGGCTGTTTGTGAATTATCGTTGTTGAGTATGGAGTGTTGAGGTATTGATTTTGTGTAATGCTTTATGTTGAAAATTGAGGTGGATTTTGTTTATGATAAAGAGGATAAACTGGGATGTGAGGAAGGTTTGGTTTTGCATAAGGGGCGGGATTATGATAATTGGAGGACTTTGCGAGAGTAAAATGGTTTGATATATTTGATTTTGTATTGTGGTTGTTATCTATGTTTTTGGTTGGTATTATGTTTATATGGTTGTTTTTGTTGGTTGGTTGTTATTATGGTTATTAATAATACGATCTATAGTTGAAATCTGAGCCTAAATAAAAAAAAAAGCAAGTGATTAGGTTTATGAGCAATCTAATTACTTATTCGTTTAAAACGCTATATAAAATAAAGTTTATTATTAATTTGCTGGACAGAGCGGTGAACATTATTATGCATAAGACAAAGATAACGATCCTGATCAGTTTAGAAATCTGTGTACGCTGTAAGGTTTTTACTTCTTAAACTTTTAAAATACACGTTTTGAATAGAAAGAAATCCTCTTCCTGGTACAGTACTGTATGTATAGCAAACCAGCACGTCTTTTTTCTCCAATCAGAGGGGTGTCAGATGGTGTCAGCCAATCACCATTCTGAAGCCCTACCATAATCTCTGGTATGGGGAGACCCCAGAATTCTGTCCCATAGTTTAGACAGATGATAGATACTTTTATTGATCCCGTGAGGGAAATAAAGTAAATCATTTTCATTTTAGGAAATTATTAAACGCTCGGTTAAAAGCAAAGGAGATTGTCTGTTATAGTGGACATAAAAACAAGAGTTCGCTGGCATTATATCCTGGAAGACACAGACCGGCGCCAGACCGGTAAAATGCCTGATGAACTAGGGATTGGACAGTTTCCAAGTGCTTGTACAATCGATGGAAATGTTCAAATAAATGTGCAAAAGAAATAAACAAAATAATCATTTATTTCTTTATCATACTGGGTAGCTAATGTCCTCTCTTTGCTAGTTAGTGGCTGTGTTTCTGCATTGGGTAGCAACGGGTGACTGTTCTCAGGCGGAAGATGTAAACAGCTTAATGTTCGTGTTAAATAATTTTTTTAAATTAAAATTCATTCTATACAGCAATCGCATATTTGGGTACCGTTTCATAAAACTTTCATGCTTAAAATGTTTAGGGAGAAATGGAAGACTGGTGTGTATTTTTTCTTTAAACTACCAAGACCAGCCATACACAGTACAGTTTACATACATACAGTAATGTTTATGTTCCTAAATTAATATCGTTTATGACCTTCAGATGCGTTATGCTCCTCTTCTTTTTATGCTCAGCTACTAAAATTTCCCTTTAGTGGTAAAATCCATATAAATATTCAAAACTAAGTGGATTAAAATGTGCACAGTAAAGACATTAAATGATTAAATATTTGCACTACCAACCAATGCACCACGAGTGCCCCTGTCGGTCATTTTGGCCAGCCAATCACTTACCGCGGTGCCCTCCGGTGCCCTGCGGTGGCTTGTGGGTAGGTTACTGTACCGCGGGTTTTTACCGCGCATTTTGAATGGCTGCATCTGTACAATGAACAGAGAGAATTTAGAAGAAAATTAATCTTTCGTTAAGAGAAGGGGAAGGTGTGATCCTAGCTGCAGGATAATTTTGGTTTCTGTAGTCTCTCTGATGTATGAGTTCTGAAAACTGTCTTTGAGAACACAGACAGAGAGATTAGAGTGGTCATAGCCATCAGAGGTGAAATTAGAAACAATGGGCTTGGAGAGATCTACATTACTTTTGCTTACTGCCCTGTCTTTCTCACACCTGAAGAAGGCTCCACAGCCAAAATGTTGTTTTTTCTTTCTTCTCTTTTCAGCATGGAATAATCCAACTCAGATGGTACCCAACCAGGGCACTATCTGGACATGTGGGGAAGAGAATAGTATAGTTTGGTCAGAACAGATCTACCTGGAAGGCCAACACTGAGACACACAATGGCATGTACAGCCACACCAGCAGACATAGGTTTTCAGTCTGGATTTAAATCCTGAGATTGACTCGGCATTCCATTCATAGGCTGGCAGACTATTCCATAAACTAGGGGCCTTATAGCTAAAGGCTGCTTTTTATTAATATGTGGAATAATAAGAAGAACTGTGTTCTGTAATCTAAGTGGGCGACTTGGATTGAATACATTAATCAGCTCCTTCAAATAGACAGATGCCTGACCTCTGAGAGCCATATAAGTAAGTAAAATAATTTTGAAGTCTGCCCTTAACCTAACAGGAAGCCAATGGAGAGAGCTAGGTATAGGTGTTATGTTGTTGTACTTTCTACTCCTGGTAACAATTCTAGCTGCCACGTTTTGAATTCGCTGTTAGGTGTTGAAGGTGCGATAGGTGCTCCCTGATAATATTGCATTACAGTAATCTAATCTGCTGTATACAAAAGCATTTATTAGTTTTTCTGTCTTGAGTGGAAGTGAAATACCTTAGTTGTCACGATCGCAAACCCCTCCTCTTAAGGGCGCTCCAGCCCTTCCTTGTTCTGCCTCATTCCCCGCACCTGTTCCTTATTCCAGCCCCTTTTCAGTTCCCCCTTAAAAGCCAGACACAGACGATAATCGGGGCTCTACATTGACTCCCGTTTCATGTGAGCCCAGGTCCTGATGCATCTGGCTCTGTTATGCTTTTAACTTTCCGTTCTTGTTCCTGTTCCCATTCCCGTTCCCCCAGCCGGTTCCGACCTGGTTCCTGTTTTTAACCTCCTGACTCAGATGGATCTCCTGGCCATGGACTCATGCTTGTTCTTGTTTTTGGATATCTCTTTGGACTCTTCCTGGATTGTTTGCCTTGGGCACACCTTCCCCGTACACCAGTGCACCAAGGACATGCCCCCTGTCTCCATTCCTGTCTCCTGCATGACTTTTCCCCCAGTGTTTCCTCATTACTCCGGATTGTGTCGTCTGCATAGGGCCCGGAAAGAACTGTTCGTGACATTAGTTTTGCAATGTTTCTTAACTATAGGAAGCACGCATTTGATACTGCGTTAACATGAGAGTTAAATGAAAGCCTTGTGTCTAAGATGACACCTAAGTTAAGTGCCAAATCTTTGAGGCAATATTTTAAACCCTCAGCATTGAGTGCTGAGGTTATAGCAGTCCTATCCGCATTGTTGCCTCCAAACAACAGAACCTCAGATTTATGTGACAAAAAATTTTCACACATCCGAGACTATACTTCATTAATGCAACTAGCTAAAGTGACAATTGACAAGCTGTCATTAGGTGTAAATGAAATGTATATTTGAGTGTCATCAGTATAGGAATGAAAGTTAATCTTATGCTTTCATATTATCCTACCTAGCAGCAACATGTACAGAGAGAACAATACTGGTCCGAGCACTGATCCCTGTGGTACCCCAAATTTGACTGGTGACAGTTGAAGGGACAAGTGAGACAATTATATTATTTCTGTATTTTTACAAACGATGCAGTCTTGTGTGCTCTAACATTGACTTTATGCCCTGAATGTAAATGTGGAACTAGTTAAAGCTAAGAGACATGATCTAAGGTATAAGATGCTTATTTTGCATGTTTATTATAAACTTTTCACTCAGACATTTATACAGGGAAATTATGCTTATTTGTACATTTGATCAGTTTGTCATGTATCACTAGGTAAGCTCATTGAGCTCATTGAGTTATACGGGCAGTGCGCTAAACAGTTTGCTTCACTAATCTTTGCATGAACTTTATGTGATGTATATCCATATATAGACATACTTCTGTATTCCTTACTATTAGGGGGAGTGTCACTTTAGCTTGTTTGTTTCACGGTATAAAAGACCATCTTTAGTTACTTATTTTCAAGTTTGGTGGTTGCAAGCCGTTCTCCCTTATGCATACGAAATAAGAAGAGACTTCTACTACACAGACACCTGGATTTTGTCATTTGTATGACACAACATAGTGACAAAGCAGCAGTTAGTTAAATAGGAGGTAAACCACTTAAGGATAGTTCCACATAGGCCAACCTCAGACTCAAGCCTGTGCAGCAAAATACAAAGGTCAACTGTGTCAAAGGCAGCACTAAAATCTAGGAGCACTGTTGCATTCCCTGCGTCAGCTGCTAACAGAATATACAGATGCAGCCATTCAAAGTGCGCATTACAGACATGTACCGCAGGTGGCGTCACGCATTGTGACGCAAGATAACGCTCAGTACCGCGGTACGTGATTGGTTGACCGACAGGGGCACTCGTGGTCCGTTGGTCTGTCGTAGAAAGACTTACAGTAAACGTCTTTGCTGTGCCCATTGTAGATATTGAATTTTACCACTGAAGGGAAATCTTAGTAGCTGAGCATAAAAAGAATAGGAGCATACTGTAACGCGTGTGAAGGCCATAAACGATATTAATTTTGGAACATAAACATACAGTATATGGCTGGTCTAGGTACTTTAAAGAAAAAATACACTCCAGTATTCCACTTCTCCCTAAAGATTTTAAGCATCGAAGTCTTTAACTAAAGAGATACCGGAGTCAACAAGCATACTTTTAGAATTTGATTAAAAGGGAATATAATATGGAATCACGTATCTAACGAAATTAATAACGATATAATTATATTCATGTACCATAACACAAGAATAGTACACGCTGTACATTGTCTGTCGATAATGTTTCTGTAGTGCATTTTCAGCACTCTGCATGTGACTGGGTTAGGTTCCTGACTCCCATGTCACACGGTCTGTGATCGAATCCCATGGAACTATGAATTTATTTTTTAACAAACATTTCTTTGAAAAAATGAAACGTTTCCCTTGGTCAGAGATTAAATAAAACCTCACTCGCACCAAACAAATTTATATTTCTAAATATCACAACATGATCGGATTTAAGTCTTTTTAATAACAATGAATAGTCACCTATGCACTACAAAATAAACATTTATATTGTTTTGAATCGCGTTTTGATTTAAATCGTAAACGCGTGTTTAAATATATGTGTTTAAAGGCGATATATAAAAGCGCTGATTCTTATAGAATGTGTTCCGCTGAGGATTCAAAAAATTTATTTATTTTAATCGCGTATCAAAGGAAAATAGCAGTATAACTTTGTGCATGCACATCATTATACAGTATCTCATTTTGTATTTCTATTAAAAAAATTGTTTGCCCAGCCGCTATTGTTGTTATTGTTTTTATCCTGTAAAGCGCTTTGAGGAGCACAGCTTTCTCACCACTTAGATTACTTTTTGAAACCATCCTTACACAAAGCAGAAACTGATTGTATTTTCCGATGACATACTGTACAAGTGCAAAGATTACAGATTTTAATCGTCTTTTTTCTGAACCAGGGAAAATCTGATCATGTTTCTCTATAACAATAATAAAAAACTTTATTTTACATATCACCTTTAAAAGTGGCATCTCAAAACAATACAGTAGATGTAAACCACAGATTACAAGGTAAATACCCTTAATCGTTTATTAAATTTAATCGTCTTTTTTCTGAACTGGTTTCACAGCGAAAGACAACTCCCCCCCCCTCAAAAACCCAGTAAGTACAGTGCTAGTTAAGAAAGGCTAGGCTCCTCAATGAAATCGCATTAACATGCTAATACGTTGGTGTAACAGTCCGGGCGTGGCAAGCTTCTAATTTCAACCTGACCACGGCGAAAGGAACCCTTCTTTCATTTGAAGACAATGAACATATTTTAGCGCTGAATGAATTAATAGCAAACATGGTTTACATAAAGGACATTTTTCCAAGAAAGTTTACCCTTTGTCACTAATGAAACCACTAAATAAAGACATAAATATAAAAATCTTAAGATTTTTAAAATACATGACCTTGCTAAAATTTATTTGAAAATAAAAACGATTACAAACGCCAGGGGAGAGAGAGAACAGGGGAGGGATGTTGGCTTTGCATAAGGGGCGGGGCTATGGAAATTAGGTCTGTTTGGGAATGTGGAGTTACATGTTCTGGCTGTTTGTGAATTATCGTTGTTGAGTATGGAGTGTTGAGGTATTGATTTTGTGTAATGCTTTATGTTGAAAATTGAGGTGGATTTTGTTTATGATAAAGAGGATAAACTGGGATGGGAGGAGGGTTTGGTTTTGCATAAGGGGCGGGATTATGATAATTGGAGGAATTTGCGAGAGTATAATGGTTTGATATATTTGATTTTGTATTGTGGTTGTTATCTATGTTTTTGGTTGGTATTATGTTTATATGGTTGTTTTTGTTGGTTGGTTGTTATTATGGTTATTAATAATACGATCTATAGTTGAAATCTGAGCCTAAATAAAAAGAAAAAGCAAGTGATTAGGTTTATGAGCAATCTAATTACTTATTCGTTTAAAACGCTATATAAAATAAAGTTTATTATTAATTTGCTGGACAGAGCGGTGAACATTATTATGCATAAGACAAAGATAACGATCCTGATCAGTTTAGAAATCTGTGTACGCTGTAAGGTTTTTACTTCTTAAACTTTTAAAATACACGTTTCGAATAGAAAGAAATCCTCTTCCTGGTACAGTCGCATGAAGAGAGAGGCGAAACAGCCCTACACAGCCCTGTCGCAGTACACGAATATAATCATATCGTTATTAAATTCTTTAGATACGCAATTCCATATTATATTAGCAGAAAAGCTTAAAACTACCACTTTTTCACACGCTATTTTACGTTAGTTAAATATTTCGATGCTTAAAATGTTTAGGGAGAAATGGAATACCGGTGTGTATTTTTCCCTTAAAGTACCGATTCCTGGAATCTGACTGGCTGACACCCTTCTGAAGTGGTTCCATAAGATCTGGTACAGGGAAAAGAAAGCGTTGATAAAAAAAGCCTGGATTGCCATGTATCTCAGAGAGCGAGTGATCAGAAAAAGGAACAGCTGTTACACCCAGGTTTTACGCTCTCTCTCTGTTGAATGAATGAAAGCATTTTATTAAAAACGCGTTTGCGTTTGTCTGGGTATTTACCTTGTAATCTGTGGTTTACATCTACTGTATTGTTTTGAGATGCCACTTTTAAAGGTGATATGTAAAAAAAAGTTTTTTATTATTGTTATAGAGAAACATGATCAGATTTTCCCTGGTTCAGAAAAAGACGATTAAAATCTGTAATCTTTCCACTTGTATGTCATCGGACATTAACGAGTACAACCCCCTCTCTGCCGGAGTGCTGGCTGTGACGAATTAAACCGGTTTCACAGGTATTTTCAAAGTAGGAAGTACAGTGCTAGGCTCCTCAATGAAATCGCTTTAACATGCTAATGCGTTGGTGTCACAGTCCGGGAGTGGCAAGCTTCCAATGTCAACTCGACTCAATTGGAAGACAATGAATGTATTTTAGCCCTAAATGAATTAATGGCAAACATGGTTTACATAAAAGACATTTTTCCAAGAAAGTTTATAATAATACGATCTATAGTTGAAATCTGAGCCTAAATATAAAGGAAAAGCATTTTCAGAGAGCAATCACGCTGTGTTTATGTAGAAAAAGCGATTAGGTTTATGAGCAATCTAATTACCTATTCGCTTAAAACGCTATATAAAATAAAGTTTATTTAAAGATGAATGATAAGTGTCGCAGTTTAAATAATTTTCGTAGTAGGGCTTGGACAGATTCCAAGTGCATTTTTGCAATTTACGTTGCATTGTCCAATGTGCTGCTGTAATACAGTTTAGAATACAGTAAGTCTAAGCTGTATCAGCTTTATTTATGGGTTGCAATTTAGAAAAAGTCAAAAACCGCACTCAAAATGCAATTTAGAGCTTTCTGGCAAGAGGAGACACCCAAATTAATAATGTAACATGCCACTGTTTGTGCATGAACATAGTTATACTGCAATTTTCCTTAGATACGCGATTAAAAAAAATAATTTTTTTGAATCCCCGGCGGAACACATTCCGTAAGAATCAGCGCTTTTATACAGTATATCGCCTTTAAACACATATATTTAAACACGCATTTACGATTTAAATCAAAACGCGATTCAAATCAATATAAATGTTTATTTTGTAACGCATAGGTGACTATTCATTGTTATTAAAAAGACTTAAATTCGATCATGTTGTGATATTTAGAAATATAAATTTGTTTGGTGCGAGTGAGGTTTTATTTAATCTCTGACCAAGGGAAACGTTTCATTTTTTCAAAGAAATGTTTGTTAAAAAATAAAGTTATTTAGCTGTCTTTAGCCCTCTAAGCTGGTTCATACAGAAATGTAGAGAACCAGGCTCAGAACACACAGCTTCATTAGCGAATACATATGCAGGACAACTAGAGAAGACGTTTTACAGAGGATGGATTTTTAGAAACATCCCATCAGTGACATCACTGAAGTCAACTCCTACTGTAGGTAACTGTCGTGTGGATAGTTTCACAAGAATCAGACAAAGGTTTAAGCATCGCTTGTTCTAGATAAAACTGCAAAAAAAAAACAACAACCCATAATGTACTTCTTTGCGGCTCTGTTTGCCCAAATCATATATTCACAACGTGAAATTAGAAAATAATATTACGTAACCAAAATCCGCAATATGGAAACAGAACCTGTGTAATTGTTGACAGATGATGTTCTCGTAACATTTTTACAAGACGAACTACAACATTTAAAAAATTACTTGTATGTACTTGATATCTCTAATCAATCCACGGTCATATAGTTAAAGCAGTCCCCGCACAAAACGAAACTAAAACGCCCTGGGCATACCGTATCGCGCTTCTTATCAGTTGCTCAAAAGTAATTTGACCGTATGAAATGCATAATATAAACCTAGAAACATATATGTGAGCAGTATTTACGTAGTATCAGTGTCAAGACATACCTCTCAAATACTGTAAATCAAGTTAAAAATATCTCAAGACCGATTCTGGTCATAATGAAACCATGTTTCGTGTATGTTTTCTTTAAAGTACCGAGACCAGCCATATACTGTATGCTTAAGTTCCAAAATTAATATCGTTTATGGCCTTCACATGCGTTGCAGTATGCTCCTATTCTTTTTATGCTCAGGCACTAAGATTTCCCTTCAGTGGTAAAATTCCATATAAATATTCAATACTTAAACGGGCGCAGTTAAGACATTAAATATACATATGCATACTGTATACAGTACAGTTTGCATACGGTAATATGTTTATGTTCCTAAATCAATCTCTTTTATGAGCATGTGAAAGGCATGGTGAATCGATTCTCAAAAATTACTGTACTTTGCATGATTGGAAAAAAATGCGTGATTGCGAAATGCTGTGGTGTTACTTTTACAAAGACGGCCAATGAAAAAAATAATGTGGACCAGGGCAATACTTTGAGTTTACAGCTTGTGCAAGGTCATTTATTATTAATACTATTAGTAATATCTTCGTTAAAGACTTTGATGGCTACAGCTCAAACATGAGAGGTTGAGCTTTATTAGCTCCACCTTGCGGAAATTCCGGATACTATTATTTTGCTAGCGGTATTTACTGGTAACTTGCGGTATTTACCAGTAACTCGCGGTAGACTGCGTACAGCGTACCGGAAAATAATGCGGTATCGCCCGCGCATTTTGAATGGCTGCATCTGTAATGTACACCTCTTGTTAATGCAGTTTCAGTGCTGTGGCCTGGGTGGAAACCAGATTGGAATTTCTCAAGTATATTATTTGAATCCAGATAAGACTGAAGTTGGGCTGCAACTATTCTCTCAAGAATTTTAGATAAAAATGGAACATTTGAGATAGTTCTGTAGTTGTTAAATACTTGTGGATCCAAATTTGGTTTCTTCAGCAGTGGTCTTACAACCACTACCTTAAATCGGTCAGGTACAATGCCTGATGCAAGGGCCATATTAATCATACTAATTATATGTCCTACCAGTACTTGAGGAAATCTTTAACTAGTTTGTTGGGGATGGGACTAGTGGACAGATGGTTGATTTTGTCTTAATAATTAATTTCATTAGTTCATGTTCATAAACTAATTGAAAAACACTGAAAAGGTGTGCACATTGGTACAAACAGTAGAATTGCAATTATATTCAGCATTGTATTAACACTTACAAGAGATACACATTTTAAAACAAATTTGATTATTTTAAACAGAAGTTATTAACCCTTGTATTTCACACCTGTGCGTGTGATCACAGTGTGCACAGTGGGTGATGTGTTTTGATTACCGAGGGTATAAAGATTCAATGCACACCACAGGACCATTTCACAAAGTGAGATTACTCAGCCAGATAATTTTAGCAAATATATTGACAAATTTCTGAATTTTTGGTTTCACAAAGTAAGATCAAATTGTATCCAGTTGGGAATTAGCTGCATGAAGATGTCTCCTCTACAAACAGCACAAACAATGAAACCCTCCAGATCCTTTCATGCTCCATTTGTGCCGGTTTGTGTATTAAAAGTAGTGTTTTGCTCCTTACATATAGTAGCATCTTATTTTTCTCCTTATTCCACATGTCTATGTACAGTACAAGGAACATGACCATTAGTAACACATTCTGGACAGTTCATGCACTGAATTACTGAATGAGAGGATAACAGTGAAATAACATTTGAATAACATTTTTGGTGTATTTGTGTGAACCTTAAAATAATTCTGTTTGTTGCTGTTTTAGTCTTAAATAGGTAACATAAGCATTAGTAAAAAGGCTTTAAATTCCATGTCATAATACATGTTCTATGGTATATTTGTAGCTGTGTCAATATCTAATCGGTTTCTCACTGAATCATTTTTAAATAGCTAGGCAGTTCATAGAACATTTAAAGGTTCAACCCATCTGTCAACCATACATATAAAAAGCAATTACTGCCTTAAAATAGAATTATTGTATTATTTTATGCTAAGTAAATCCATAAACATAGAAAAGTACCAGGAATTTGGATTTTATGTTTTGTTATGAGCAATACATACTAAATTTAAAGCAGAGGGGATGTTTGCTGATATGTGGGGTGTCCCATGAGCAGAAATAATTGTAAAGTTTACCTTGGTATACCTAGGTAATTCAGTCCTGGGTTAATGATTGCAATGAGCAGTACAGAAACACACCATGTAAGATCACATTAAGAAGGCAGAGGAGAGACAACGAGAAGAGGACGAGAGAAGAGGGGAGACAAGAGATGACACTGGAGGAGCTGGAACGTGAAGCTTGTGAGTTTGAGAGCATCATTTGAGAGCACCTACTTCCTGATCATCCAAACAAAACCTGACTTGAGCTTAGTATTTGAAACTTGCTAGAGAGAGCTTGCTATTCTGTATTTTTAGGGAACTTGGGTTTCTTGGGTAAAAAAATACCTTGTTTAGAGACGTCTTTACTGCTTAGGGTGCATGTTTAGAATAGGGTGATAGGCTCCCATTGTTTTGTGACATGCGGGATGCTGAGAGAGAGAATTAACTGCAGGTTGTAATGCATTTATATAGAAAGGGAGCTCATCTTTTATTTGGCCTATATAGCATTAGGAGTATAATATTTAGTAGAAGTCTGGGGATTTTCTGGATGATTGGGATGTAGGCCTCTGAAACCCCTTGTTTGTAGAGAGTAACTTGTGTGTTTGATGTGTGTACTGTAGTTTGCGTCTTGCCATTGTTAATAAATATTTTTTTTAACCAAGTGCGCCTGGATTATTACTATGTTCACCAAAGCTGTGCCGGAAAATAAAGAATTCACAGACCTCTAATCATGCCAACGGCTCAGGTATAAATGTTTGAGAAGTCATTTGAATAAATTTGTCTAAATTATAGAATATAAGCATACATATTTAATATTTATATAAAATTAACAGAAATGTGAATATAGTTTTCATATTATTGGATTATCAGAGAATGTCTTTATTATGCCCAAGTGACAATGTGTTAAAAGAACAGCTTGTTTTTTGGCTGGGATCAAACCCAGACACTTTCACATGAAAAGCAATAATTCTACCACTGAGTCACCAATGTGCCACTCTGATTTGTGTTTCATTTTCCAATACAACAGATGTAGTTAAAAGTGCTCGTCAACACTTTCCCAAAATAACCACAGCAAGTGACCGAGTTAAAAGCGTTGATGTAGAAAATGTTAATGAAGGTGGAATATTGTTGTGTATCTTATGTTTTTTTTATTTTTAGCTAAAAAATGCCTGGTATATATGTTTATTATTTTAAATTACTTATTATTCATAAATTAATATAGTTAAAGACAGAGACATTGTTATACTTCAGTTATTTTTATTTTTAGCTACAGTACCAACTCTCTTTTTGCAGTTTTCTCTCTGCAGAGGGTCCCAGCAGATGTTATTGTCTTTTTATGCCACTTTGTTATTCTAAATTATATTAATAAAAATACAGTATATGTACAATTTCTGTTTAAGTGTTGTTTAAAATGTTAGAACTGTTTTTTCTCTCCCATTGTCAGTATTCACTTTTGCCAATTCATTAATGTTATGAATTTATTATTAAAATTATTTTAAAATTTAACCTACTGTGCTATATAAAAATAATAAAAATGTAAATATAGTATATTATTTAGTACTTTATTTTTAGAGAAAGAATCTTTTTTTTTTTAAATAAAACTTCTGCCCTGACCAGAAACCAAATAGGAACTGAGGTGGTTTTCTGGGCAAGCAACATTAAAAACTATTCCTTTTCCATTACGAAACTAAAGATAGCAAAATGTAGTTAAAATGAATATGTCAAAACTTTTCCAAAATAACCAAAAAAAAAGAAGTTAAAGAATTTGATGCAGATCAAAGAAAGTCAAATACACTACCATTACCAGCTATAGAAATATATTATACAGTATATCTATATATAAATTAATATTGTTAATGACATTCAGAAACCTATTTTTTATTTTCAGCTACCAAAATTTTACTTTAGTTACATGATTACATGCCTGGCTTCAATTCCCGGCTACTGCAAAGCCCTTTTCTCCAATATTAATGATTAAATTAAGCTATTTTTTACTAACATTTAACATAGTAAGGTTATGTGTAATGGTTACATATGAAAAACTACTACAGTTATTGCTTAGTTCACAGTTGTTGCATTATTTGGGGGATTCAAAGAAATGTGATCACTTGTTTTATTAGAATATGTATTGTCTTCTATTTGATGAACACTGTCCTTACTAAAATAAAATACAGCTACTTGGATGTCTGTACAATTATAGTAGCTAAGGTCCTCACAAGTAAACTTTCTACTGTGATTAGATTTGTGTAAGCCAAAGATAAAGGACATGTCATGGAATGCAGTATCCAAAAAAAATATGAAAATTTGAAAGCATAACACATGTACAACACACATGAAATTGGATGCAAATTATGTGGAAAGATACAAATAATGAAGATAGGTATATTGTATCATGTAAATTATATGAAAAAAAGCTTAAAGGCACCACTAGCTTCTGTGTGTGCTTGAAAAGATGAAGCACAAGTGTAATGATTTCAGATGCCTCTTGTAAAAAACTGCCACGCAGCTCAAGTGATGCATATGAATGTGGACACACAGCTTGCACGCTAGAAAGCAGAACTAGTCAGGGGCCTAAGAACAATTGCCCTATTACATTAAATACATTAATAATACATATAATGTTACAATAGACTTAGAAAAACTTTATTTTTCTAGAAGGAATGTCATTTGGGTTGCTGGTTACATTAAAAACACATCCTTCAAAAATACATACAAACATACACAGAAAAAACAAGATCAGCAATCTAGTGTATTGTATATATTTTGATGTTGTCCACTAATATTATAAAATAGATTAATCATAAGGCTGCTGGTGAAAAGGGGGAAGGGGGTGAGAAGATATGTCCATAAATCTATGCATCTCCTTTTAATGGTGGAGAATGGAACATATTGAAATTTTATAGAATTCGACAGCCTAATGGTAGGCTGGGCAAACGATTTTTAAAATTTTTTAAAAAGAAATAAAAAATGAGATATAATGATGTGTTCCTGCTTAACTTAGACATCGCATGACTTTAAAACCTATAAAAACAGGTTTCGAGAGTTAAAAACCACTTTTTATGCGCGAAAAATGGGTGATTTTTCTTCCTCGTGATCAGCTCAGAATCTTTGTGTACGCTGTAAGGTTTTTACTTCTTAATTAAACGTTTAAAATACACAAATTTCATAAAGACAACACACGTTTCGAAGAGAAAAAATCCCATTCTTTTCTCTTCCTGTTGTGTGAAACTGATCAGCAGGTCTTTTTTTCCCAATCAGAGGCTCTGAAAATAGCATACCGCCCACTGCGCTCCGTCATAGAGGGGCGCAGCACCGAGAGAGGGAGGAGGCGCGGAGCTCAGCAGTACAGAACGAACGTTCTGCTGCCTGGAGCGCTTATGGCAGCAATCGCGTCTGCATTTATAACTTAGTTTTTAAAATTAATCAAGCAATATGAAACATCTCTTTTTACTTTTAAATCCCTTAATTATCATTAAGCACAGCTTTCTCACCACTTAGACTACTTTTTGATACCATCCTTAGACAAAGCAGAAACTTGTTGTTCTGTCTAATGACATTACAAGTGGAAAGATTACAGATTTTAATCATCTTTAATTTTGTTACACATTTTAGAAACGTTTCATCCATACCAACACCACAAAACTATTCTCGATTGTATTTCTGAATGGTATGTTACACTTAGTTCACTGTTTTAAAAACATCTAATTAAGAAAGTTAGGTGTTAGCATAAACTATTAGCAATCAATAATATTAAATTTAGCACTGTAATAAGTTGTTGCACTTTCCCCCGCATCTTGTAAAAATATATTTTCATTGTTCAAATATACATTAAATCTGACTATCATATAATAAGTTAAATACAAAACTAAAGAAAAAATAGGGTTAAATATAATTCAAAATATTTTGCTAACAATGTTAACTGTTTATGAATAATAAAATGTATTAACTAAGGAGTAGGATGGCACAGTTGTTAGTATGCTTTTTGTTTTGTTTCTTTTTCATAAATACAACAGTAGTACCTGATGTCTCAGTGGCTTTCAAAATTAAATTATGCATGCAAACATGTGAACTAGAAAGATAACTAAGATATCCATCCATTTATAATGGTGGCGAAGTGGTTAGCATTGCTATCTTGCAGCCCTGGGGTCCTAGGTTAAATAAATTCCTGCCATCCTGTGTGTGTGGGGTTTGCATGTTCTCCCTGGGTTACATTGTTTTTCTCCATATGTGTGATATGACTCCCTCTCGCACTCCAAAACATACTGGTAAGTTAATCGGTTTATGGGAAAACTGGCCCTGGTGTGTGTGTTTGTGTCTGTCTGTCCTGTGATGGACTGGCGCTATGTCCAGGGTGTATTCTGCCTTATGTCCATTGCTTACTGGGATAGGCTCCAAATCCTCTGTACTGGATAAAGAGATTAGAAATGGATGGAAGTAAAGGCACTGTGTGGATGGAACTATACACAGTGTTAGAAACCCACTATGAAATGGCAGCATCTCACTGAGAATAAAATATTTTATAGTGCTGGCTTAAGGAAACAGCCTTTCCACCTCTCTTGCACATCAGTATCCATACCTAGTTATTTAAACAAATTGCCTCTAATTATAAACATCTTAATATGCTGGCTCTGTGGATCCGCATCAGCTGTTTGCCCATTCCTTCAATTCATTTGCATCCAACACACAGTTCAATGCTAGCAACTACACAAAATCTAAAACACAATCCTCATTTCAGTATCTATGTAAACATACAGTCTTCATCATCTTCATCAAAAGTATGCCTAACCCCATTGGGAAGTGTTCTTGTTATCAGTGTATTCCTCAACTTTCCCAAAATTATCTTCTTCTTACCAACATCTCTAGTCTTTTATCCTGCAATAACTCAGCCAACACTTAAATCTCCAAAAGCTGCTTGTGTTAATTTCTTTAAATCACAAATATCATGTGTAAATACTGGCCATGTAATACTCTGCATTGTGGAATAATAGTTTATTTTAAAGGGAACTAGAGAAACTAAGAACTAGAGAAATCAAGAAAGGCTTTTTTTCTAGAATTAATAAATGCACATCATGTTCACTGGGGAAATTAAATCCACACTGAGCAATCTTCAATATGTTCAGAATATGACAGCGAGAATCCTATCAGGGATGCATTACACCTGTTTTCAAGTCCTTGCACTGGTTACCTATCAGGTTTCGAGTCAACTTAAAAATCCTCATCCTCATTCAGTACCTACAGTATATGGTTTATTATCTGTCTACTCCCCACCTTTGTCTGTCTGACTCTGGTCTTCTAGCTGTCCTCAAGAACATCTACATTCTATGAGTGACAGGGTCTTCTCTAGCTGCACCCCAGAGCTCTCAATTTGTATTCCCAGTGATATCAGTCACGTGCCCTGAGTGCATTTAAATCTAACCTCAGAACCTTTCTTTTCAGAAGACTTAGTGTCTGTATCTGCTTCATTTTCTAATTTTGGTAGCACCTCTAACTGCTTGTCTTTCTTATATGTATTTACTTTGTAATCTGTGGTCCTTTTATCTGTTTTTACATCTACTGTATTGCTTTGAGATGCCACTTTTAAAGGTGATATATAAAATAAAGTTTTTTATTATTGTTATAGAGAAACATGATCAGATTTTCCCTGGTTCAGAAAAAAAGATCTAAAGTATACTAGTT
The DNA here is from genome assembly GCF_055471065.1 of Atractosteus spatula. NCBI lineage: Eukaryota > Metazoa > Chordata > Actinopteri > Semionotiformes > Lepisosteidae > Atractosteus > Atractosteus spatula. The sequence goes on along the minus strand of NC_142706.1, from coordinate 31,679,871 downwards.
TGTCACTCTTCTCATTCCCTTTGCTAAATGACTTTTCATAGTAATCTGATCAATCTAACTGCCTGTTTTCTGTGCTTTCTCTATCCTGCTAGATTTGCAATTATTCTGAAAATTTTCTTCTTGAAATAACTCATTTCTAAATACCTTTTTTCACTGTTAACATCTTGCAGCAACTCTGCGACAAAATATACACTTAGCTCAACCTGACAGTTCATCCTGCTACCAACATTGAATAAAAAAAATCTTAAGATTTCTATATTTATGTCTTTATTTAGTGGTTTCATTAGTGACAAAGGCTAAACTTTCTTGGAAAATGTCTTTTATGTGTTGCGGAAAAAACTGACTTGCTTTAACAAAATATGTTTACAAATCCTTTCACCTGGAAATCTACCTGAATGCCCAACTATCTGAGAAGCCCTCCATGAAACCATGGTTGCTATTAATTCATTTAGGGCTCACTGACAGAATTGCTGTTTTTTATGCATGCTAATTTTCTGATTCCTCACTCTGTTTCATGTTTATAGATAAGACTTTTTTGATCGCGAAGGAAAATTGATGTACATGTTCATGTACATGATGATCATGTTTGCATGTTCTTTTGTAACATACACCTTTTTGTGATTTTTTTGTATATCTAAGCAAGTGTTCCTGCATCCCTCTTCTGCACTATAGTCATGGCTTTTTTTCTGTTTGCTTATTTCAAAGCAACACCTGCTCCATTTCTAAAACCTTTTGCTCATGTGCATTTTTGTATTTTTTACACCTTAAAAGCTTAAGTTTTCACTATCTTTTGTTTCTTGTCCTACAACTGTTATTATTGATCACCGAATTATTGTGCTTGACATGACTTCATTCACCCTTTCCTGAACGTCTATGACAGGCAGAGAGAGTGCTGTTTCTGGTGCGATCTTTTGCAGCTGACATTTCACTGTTTTAAATGAACAAGAAATTAGATTGCTCATAAATCACTTATTTTATATAAACACAGCGTAATTGCCCTCCGAAAATCTTCTTTTTCTTGTTCGTTTTAGAGACCTTGATCGAAACTGATTTTAGATGTCAGAAAGGATTTATTTTCTCTGTATTTCCTACATTGCTTTGTCGAGATTTTAACTTTATATTTAGACTCAGATTTCAACTATAAATCATACACTAATTACGAGCAGTAAATACTGATGTTTTGCTCCCTCTTACCACAAAAATATATATGTTTTGTAGCTGGGATGAACTTTATTTCGTACGCGTAGCTACTGCGATTCGGACACGGAACAGTTAAAGATGGATGCAAATCATGCACCACGAGGGGGGGGGGGGGCGGCGTCTTCTCGCCTCCATAACTAAAATGCCAAATAGGAGTGGCTTAAGCGACATACACAGTCGTGTAACTGACAGTTTGAGGTAGCCTATCGTGTAAATTTCGCTTTGTTGCTGATAGGTTAAGCTTTCGAAACTCTGCCCCAAAGTCATGTGACTGATTTTTCGCCCTGTTTCGTTGGTTAAACGCAATGATCACAAGCACCACCATGGTAACTGGGATGTGTAGTTTTTAATTCCGTTTGAATTATAACTGTACGTACTGTCTTCATATTTGGCCAGGGCTTTAAAGAGAAGGCGTGCCAAAAAATTTCGGTGCCGTCGTCTCCGCTTTAAAGGTACCCCCGTGCTGGAAGAATTTGACCTCGGAATGTTTGCCCAGCGTACTAATGGATGAAGGCATGAAGTTGGAAAGGCCCTGCTTAGTTTTTATATGACCGTTCTCTGCACAATAACTACAGAGGGGATGAGGGGGATCAAGGACAATATCATTGCTCTTTTTATATGTTCTTAGATAATATATGTATTTAAAAATAAGCTGTCTAGTGCCCACTATCTTGCTACTTAGAGATACTACTCTCTCCAACCTATTCTGGAGAACCAAATCAGGATGTGATGCTGAACGTAAGGACTGATCTTATAAAACATGTTTAGGTGGTCTGCAGAATAAAGATATTAGTATTCAGATTCCTCACTTTACGTAAAAAAATACATTCTAAACTGACATTTTGAGATGGTGACTTCACAGTTTTTTTCCCAAATTACATTTATTATCAATAATAATGCAAAAGGACTGTGAGGTGTTCTTCCACTGCTGATGACCATTTCTTTTATTTTATTAACATTCAAGTCAAGAAAATGATCCCTGTACCACAGGTCAAAGCTATACATTGTAGACTGGAACTTAGTTTCTGACATAAACATGTTTTAGCTTCTGACATAGATGGTGTGTCCACAACCACTGTGTCATCAGAGTAAATACACTTTAAATATCCTATTAAATACACTTGTTTCTGTTCATTCAACTCTTCCAAAATGCTGTTAATCTCTACCCTATCTTTTATGATAAACGGGGCCTGCATGCACCATCATTACACTTAAATGACAATATCCTATTGAATAAGTGTAATGTCTTCACATATGAACTGTGCTTAAGTTAAATATGCTTTTCAATTAGATGCATGTAGTGTTAATTTTTCCATTGTACAGGCATTTACTTTTGTGAATACAAACATACTCATGGTTATTAAGTAACAAAGCTCTATCAGGATCTTACATGCACGTGTCATTTTAGACATTTACAATTTTTTGCAATTCGCAAATGTGAGCTGGGCAGGCGCTGAGTTAAGTCTCCAAAGTTCTTTTGCTCTAACTTGTGAAAGGCAGTAAGAATAACTACATAAGAGGACCCAGTTGTCAGTCACTACACTCCAAGATATCTGACAGCTGAGCTCCTCCTTATTTAATGCATTGATTATCCTCAGTTACTTAAAAACAATAAAATAATTAGAGTAGTTTGTTTTGTTTTGTTTTTTGTTAAAAAGTGCGTTTGTCAAGATGTTTTGATATATTGATATCAAAATATATACTGATTACGAATTCTATAGTCCATAGTCTATAGTTTTTTTAATTTAATTTCTGCACATGCTAATTTCTGCATTTAAAGATCAGAAGAATTAGCATTTCCTCTCTTCAGCCAGACTGAGATCTTTGCAATTAATGAGGTTCTAAATTATTGACAAAACTGGTAATTCTGTGGAAATTTATCTCTTATACCCTAGGTTGTGTGTGAAATTCATTATTTACTTGGGATCATTAACCAAATGTTCCAATTATCCACCCTGTACTTCATGGACTTTTAAAAGAGAAAGAATAGCATAATGAATATTTTTTTCATGACTGACACTCTATCCAAGTAGGGGTGTTAACTGGAAGAGTGATATCCAAGAATGTCCAGCAATTAATAGTAAAAGCAAGTATAATCTAGGTGGACTTGACTGATGTTTCAGTGACATGAATAAAATATGCCATATGATATATCAGAAATATTATTATTATTATTTTAGCATTTTTACATAAAATACATGGAAAACTATTAAATACTGCATGCAATAACAAAATTATATAATGAAACTGCATTCATTCTACAAATGTACCATGAATAGATTTTACTCATTGGTGAGTTCTGTTTTATGCTTTCTTGTTCACAGTTTAATGTGTTTTTCTTTTCTCAAAACCATAGTGTATAGTAATAGGGAAAAAATATAGCATAATCAGATATGGAATGACACTATAAAAATGTATGATAAAAAAATACATTTTTAGACATTTCTTGTAGATCTTACAAAAAGACATTTCTTTTTCGGACAAAAAAATTATATTACATTTTGATATCAATCAAACAGAATAGCAAAATCACTGCCATTGGGTAGAACAAATTGCATGAACTTTACAATTCATGTTTTTTTTTTCTTTGCTGTTTCTGAAAATCAATTTTAAGGTCTAAGCAAGTAGGACATTGAGATGTTCAATTTAGAGATTAATGCTGACAAACCATAAGCAAAATCATTAGTTTTGCAATTAACTTGCCAAATCTCTTGGGTGCAGAGCTTTCACTATTTGTGTTTGATGTACAGATCTAAGTAAATTCATGGTCATTAGTTTATGACAACAAGGATTACAATTGTTCATCAAATCACTGTGCTTAGTTCCATTTTAAAATAATCTGTTTGCTCACTTAAGTGAAGCTGTTAGGGTCATACTCATGTCATGCTTTAAAGGTACACTTTGACTATACTAAAGAGTATAATGAATAAAATGTCCAAGGAAATTTTAATATATTTCTTGCTGAAAAATATATATTTACTTTCAAACATTATTATATATATATTTCTTAAATTTAAAAGTGTGTTTATCTAATTTGTTAATATTAATACATAATTGTTCGATAGAGGAAAATCATTTGAAACTTAAAAGAACAGATCACCTGCTCTGTTGTCTTTATCTTGTCAATTTATGCACCCACAAAGGCCAGAGATTATATGGAAGCAGGTTTAAAAACATATAAAACTAGCCAATCAAATATGAACATTCTATGAATCTATGTGTCAGACTTGCTGAAAAATATTCCAAAGTTGTAATGTTAGAATTATGCTATAGAACACTAATAATAGATAATGATTATAATTTAGTACTGTGTAATGAAATTAATTATTTATGTGCAAAAGTAAAAGTCATTTTGTTATGGCAGCATTCAACATTCTTCTTAGTTCCCCAGTTTTTCCTAGTCTTCATGTATGCAGGGAAAACGTTTATAGAAATGCTACCAGTGAAAACCAATATGGTAAACATTCAATGACTAGTATCATGCCCAGTTTGACAGAACACCTACAAGAGAAAATGCTTCTAAAGATCTTGTCATTTCAAGACATTTCAAAATTTAAGACAGAATGAAGTAAACAGAGGTGAGAGAACTGTGATTATTATCTGCTGTGCTTTTCAGAATACTGTATGTTCAAAACGTATAGACTGAGTTCAAAAACAATGGTTTTCTAAATACAATTTTTTAATTTTTCAGAAAGCAGACGTTAAAGGATTGGGATTGAGTGAAGTTTAATACAGTATCACAAGAGGTTTATCAAATCAGTCAAGAAAAAAGGGTAGGGAAGTGTTTTTAAAATTATTGAAAACTGGAAAAAGTGAAAAAAATACAATGAATTGCAAGTAGAGTTAAAAAAAGGAAATTAGAAAGGCCAAAAGAGAACTGAAAGAAATATTGCAATGGGTGCTAAAATTGATAATACGACTTCTCTCAAGACTACAATAGCAAAAGAATCATTAAGATAATAATAAGATAAGAATAGGGTCTGATAATAGGATAATACAATAATGATCATAGGATTTGAGTCAATAACAGGATAGTGGCATGTTGGCACAGTGGATAGCATTATTTCCTTGCAGTGCTGGGGCCCTGAGTTCAATTCATGACCTGGGGTGGAATCTGTGTGGAGTTTTTATGTTGACTGTATTTGTACAGATGCAGCCATTCAAAGTGCGCGTCACAGACACGTACCGCAGGTGACGTCGCTCAGTATGACGCAAGATGACGCGTGGCACCGCAGTACGTGATTGGTTGACCGACAGGGGCACTCGTGGTCCGTTGGTCTGTCGTAGAAAGACTTACAGTAAAAACGTCTTTGCTGTGCCCGTTGTAGATATTGAATTTTACCACTGAAGGGAAATCTTAGTAGCTGAGCATAAAAAGAATAGGAGCATACTGTAACGCGTGTGAAGGCCATAAACGATATTAATTTTGGAACATAAACATACAGTATATACTGTAGCTGGTCTTGGTACTTTAAAGAAAAAAATACACACCAGTATTCCATTTCTCCCTAAACATTTTAAGCTTTGAAGTCTTTAACTAACATGATACCGGAGTCAACAAGCATACTTTTAGAATTTGATTAAAAGGGAATATAATATGGAATCGCGTATCTAAAGAATTTAATAACGGTATTCGTGTGCTGCGACAGGGCTGTGTAGGGCTTTTTCGCCTGCCTGTTCATGCGAGCTGTCTTCTAGCCGACTGGTCTAGGTGCGTGACTAGCAACTGGGAGGTTGTGTGATCGAATCCAGCTGGTGCCGGACTTTTCTTTTAACAAACATTTCTTCGAAAAAATAGAATAGCGATATTATGGACAATAAATTGACTTTTATATTTCAAAATATCGCAACATGAACGATATTTGCGATATTTTGAACATATCTTCCCTTCTGACAGCGGTTCCTCCTTCTATTGTGTGTGTGTGTGCAACAGAGTAAATTTTTATAGAGAAATGGAGGCTGGACAGTATGCGTTACAATATAAACATTTATATTGATTTAAATCGTGTTCTGATTTAAATCGCAAACGCGTGTTTAATTATGTGTTTTTTAATCATAATCAGGCTAATGCATTTCTACATTTTCTGTATGAACCAGCTTAGAGGTTCATACAGAAAGACAGCTTGTGTTTAAATTGAGTGTAAGGTAATTTATGCTTCTAAAGTCATGGTCAGCATTTATTATTGTACTGTGCTGTAAACTTTTTCTGTGCCTAGTCACATTATTTTATAGCGTTTTTATTGCGTTATTAAATCCGGTGGCGCTGTGTGTTAGAGTAGTTTCCTGACTCCCTTGTCACATGGTCTGTGATTGAATCCCATAGAACTATGACTTTATTTTTTAACAAACATTTCTTTGAAAAAATGAAACGTTTCCCTTGGTCAGAGATTAAATAAAACCTCACTCGCACCAAACAAATTTATATTTCTAAATATCACAAAATACGTTCATTGTCTTCCAATCGAGTCGAGTTGACATTGGAAGCCTGCCACACCCGGACTGTTAAACCAACGCATTAGCACGTCAAAGCCCATCGAGGGTATTGAGCCAGTATTGCCTTTAGTATTCCCCCCTCTCCCCTCAATTCAATTCAATTCAAGGTGTTTTATTTGCATGACAGATGGGTACAAGCAGTGTTGGGTATGTATATTGTAACGCTTACGGCAGACAGGCACTGTGTAAGAGCCGGCGCACCAGAGCAGCGCACCGAGGGAGCGTCTGCATTTCTAACTTAGTTTTTAAAATTAGTCAAGCAATATGAAGCATCTCCTTTTACTTAGTGCCTGAGCATAAAAAGAATAGGAGCATACTGCAACGCGTGTGAAGTCCATAAACGATATTAATTTTGGAACTTAAACATACAGTATATGGCTGGTCTCGGTACTTTAAAGAAAACATACACACCAGTATTCCATTTCTCCTAAACATTTTAAGCATCGAAGTCTTTAACTAACGCGATACCGGAGTCAACAAGCATACTTTTAGAATTTGATTAAAAGGGAATATAATATGGAATCGCGTATCTCAAGAAATTAATAACGATATAATTATATTCATGTTGCAAAAGAACTGCAACGGACATAAAAACTCCCTTGCTTTTAACAGAGCGTTCCATAATTTCTAACTACGAAAATGCCAGGTGAAAGGATTTGTAAACATATTTTGTTAAAGCAAGTCAGAACCCATTCAGAGCCTACATTACATTTTAGCGTTTCATTCTGAGCAGAAGACCCTCACACCTGAAGAAGGGGGAGGTGTTTTTCGCTGGAAATCTCGCCTGCTTCTACTTTACAACCGGAGTGCTGGCTGTGACGAATTAAACCGGTATTACAGGTTACAATCACAGACCATGTGACATGGGAGTCAGGAAACTAACACAGCGCCACCAGATTTGATAACGCTATGAAAACGCTATAAAATAATGTGACTAGGCACAGAACAAGTTTACAGCACAGTACAAAAATGCTGACCATGACTTTAGAAGCATAAATTGCCTTACACTCAATTTAAACACAAGCTGTCTTTAGCCCTCTAAGGTGGTTCATACAGAAATGTAGAGATCCAGGCTCAGAACACACAGCTTCATTAGCGAATACATATGCAGGACAACTAGAGAAGACGTTTTACAGAGGATGGATTTTTAGAAACATCCCATCAGTGACATCACTGAAGTCAACTCCTAGGTACTGTAACTGTCGTGTGGATAGTTTCACAAGAATCAGACAAAGGTTTAAGCATCGCTTGTTCTAGATAAAACTGCAAAAAAAAACAACAACCCATAATGTACTTCTTTGCGGCTCTGTTTGCCCAAATCATATATTCACAACGTGAAATCTAGAAAATAATATTACGTAACCAAAATCCGCAATATGGAAACAGAACCTGTGTAATTGTTGATAGATGATGTACTCGTAACATTTTTTCAAGACGAACTACAACATTTAAAAAATGACTTGTATGTACTTGATATCTCTAATCAATCCACGGGTCCCAGCACGAAACGAAAGTAAAACGCATACCGTTTCGCGCTTCTTATTAGTTGCTCAAAAGTAATTTGACCGTATGAAATGCATAATATAAACCTAGAAACATATACGTGAGTAGTACTTAAGCACTGTAGTATCGGTGTTAAGACATACCTCTCAAATACTGTAAATCAAGTTAAAAATATCTCAAGATTCTGGTCATAATGAAACCATGTTTCGTGTATGTTTTCTTTAAAGTACCGAGACCAGCCATATACTGTATGTTTATGTTCCAAAATTAATATCGTTTATGGCCTTCACACGCGTTGCAGTATGCTCCTATTGTTTTTATGCTCAGCTACTAAGATTTCCCTTCAGTGGTAAAATTAGATATGAATATTCAATACTTAAACGGGCACAGTTAAGACATTAAATATACATATACATACTGTATACAGTACAGTTTGCATACGGTAATATGTTTATGTCCCTAAATCAATCTCTTTTATGAGCATGTGAAAGGCATGGTGAATCACTGTACTTTGCATGATTGGAAAAAAATGCGTGATTGCGAAATGCTGTGGCGTTACTTTTACAAAGACGGTCAATGAAAAAAAGAATGTGGACCAGGGCAATACTTTGAGTTTACAGCTTGTCCAAGGTCATTTATTATTAATACTATTATTAATATCTTCGTTAAAGACTTTGATGGCTACAGCTCAAACATGAGAGGTTGAGCTTTATTAGCTCCACCTTGCGGAAATTCCGGATACTATTATTTTGCTAGCGGTATTTACCGGTAACTCGCGGTATTTACCGGTAGCTTGCGGTAGACTGCGTACAGCATACCGGAAAATAATGCGGTATCGCCCGCGCATTTTGAATGGCTGCATCTGTATGTTTTTCCTTTGAGTGCTCTGGTTTACTTCCACAGTCTAGAGACATGTTGATATGTTAATTAGCTTTTGGGAAAAATGTCTGTGGTGTGAATATGTGACCTGTGATGGACTGGTGTCCTGTTCAGGGTGTATCCCACCTTGTGCCTGTTGCTTGCTGTGACAGGTTCCCCTGTGACCCTAAATTGGATGAAGCAATTAGAAAAGTAATGGATGTTACTAGTATTTTCATTATGTATAGCCTGTCGGCAGTACATTTAAATCAAATCTGGCCCACCAACAGCAAATAACTGGCCTGGAACTGATGTAAAGAGGTACAATGTCAACATTTACCTCTGGTCTAGCTTGTCCATGGTCATTGCCAATGTCTCTGCATTTCAGAATATTGAAGTGCTATTTTAAATATTCTGCAGAAATAAAAAACGTGCAGATATTCAAACAATAAATATATTTTTTAACTCTGATTCTTTGTAGGCTTAATTGCAATTGAATATTATCTAGTCATAAATGCCATAAAGCAGTGGTTCCCAAACTGTGCATCGTGCCGTCTTGGGGAAGTGCCATTGTCTGTCGGGGCATAGCAGGTATCACCGATTGAAGAACATTTTTATTACGAGCAAAACCCACTGTTCGTGTACACAGAATGTACAGTAGGCACGAGAGTCGGCAGTTGGTAAGCAGCATACCAGTTGACTGCAGCTCCCCTTGTGGCTTCTGTGTTTCACATATTTCTATGAGTAGTTATTTTGTGAGTTTTTTGCTACACAATTGCAATGGAGAGGTTTTTAAATATGAGTAAAAAACGTGGAGTGAAGAACACGGAGCCTAGTTCTAAAGAGAAACTGAAACGCAAATACAGGACGTATGACAACAGTTACTTGGATTTCGGTTTCACGTGCACAGTTGTGGACAATGAAGAATGTCCTCAGTGTGTCATCTGTCTAAAAATGTTGGCTGCTGAGAGCATGCTCCCCAATAAATTGAACGTCATTTGGAAACTGTTCACAGTAGTTTTATAAGTAAGGCTTGTGAGTATTTTTTGCGCAAGTTAAAAGAAATGAATGAACAGAAAGTTGCTTTTTCTAAACAAGCTACGATCCCCAGCAAAGTTCTTCTTTCCTCATACAAAGTTGCATACCGAGTAGCATGGTGCAAAAAAACTCATACTATTGCAGAAGAACTGATTTTACCAGCTGCTGTCGATATGGTCTCTATTATGGTCGGGGAGTCAGCTGCTAAACAACTTTTAAATGTACCTTTGTCAGATAATACAATCAGTCATCAAATACATGATATGGCTGAGGATATAAACGAGCAGATGGCTGAAAAACTGAAAGGCAAGGAGTTCAGTTCAATTGTATGAAGCAACTGACAACAACAACAATCCCCATTTGATATGTTATGTGCAGTTCATAAAAAAAGATCTTCTGTTCTGCAAAGATGTTAAATCAGGTACCAAACGGATTTGTTTGAGATCATCGATACTGTCATGGTGGAAAACAATATTGACTAGACCACATGTGTTGGCATGTACACGGATGGTGGTCGCACGATGTCAGGTCATTAAGGCGTACTACAAACACTCATACGTAACAAAGCTGCTGACGCTGTGTGAACACACTGCATCATCCACAGGGAAGCACTAGCATCCCAGCACCTAACTTCTGCTCTAAATGAAGTCCTACAAACAGTAATCAAAGGGGCGAATTAAAAAGCGACTGTAAAAGGCAGTTTTTTTACAAATATATGTAATGATATGAGGGCTGAGCACACTTGTCTGCTGTACTATTCCAACTCTTGCTGGCTTTCCCATGGCAATGTCCTGTCATGTGTGTATGAACAGAGAAGGTAACTTTATTAATATCTAGTAGAAGAGAATCACACCAGTATTGACAACTTCCTTGACAGTGACTTTGTTTTAAAGTTGGCATATCTTTGTGACATTTTTGAAAAACTGAACTTGCTGAACATGTGCCTGCAAGGTAGAGACACCCACATTCTACAACAGTCAGAGAGTTTTGGCTTTCAAAAGGAAACTACTCCTCTGGAAGAAAAAGATAGATGAGGAGGATAAAAAGCAACTGCTTCCCTCTGCTGCAGCAGTTGTTGAAAGAAAATGAAGTTCAGATGAATGAGGAATTAAACTGTTTGTGTTTGTTTATCACAACTCCACATTCACTTTGAGAAGTATTTTTCAGAAGACGTTGAACGGTACAACTGGATCAGAGACCCATTCAATGCAGAGTCCCCATCAAATTTCACTACTGCAGAGGAGGAGCAATTTATTGATCTTTCATCAGACTCCACAGTGAAGGCCAAGTTTCTTTTGGTGTTGCTGCCTGAATTTTAGAGCATAATGAAGCAGCAGTACCCAGAAAAATGCAACAGAACCCTGCAAATTCTGCTTCCCTTTGCGACTTCCTACCTTAATGAGGCTGGGTTTTTAGCACTATCGGTCATCAAATCCATGTACAGATCAAGAGTCAATGTTGAGAAGGCGATGTGCATTGCCATTTAAAAAATACTACCCAGGTTTGATGAATTATGTAAGAAAAAACAAGCCCACCCATCCCATTAAGAGGCACAAACAAAAAGACATTGTATGTCTCCTCCACTTTTTTAAAAACATTCATGTTAAATTTTTACTTTTTCTAAGTCATTTTACTTGCAATTTTTTATGAAGATGTTGACTTTAAAATAAAAAATAAAAAATAATTTCAATAAAATATTTTGTCAAGAATTTTTACTATTTTGATCAAGCTTTTATCAGTATTTTGGTGTTGAAAATGATTTAAAATAACCTATTATTTCCTTTTCAAATTTATAACCTTTTGTAAAATATTGCACTGCCATAGAACTTATTTTTGACACAGGGGAGGCATGTGGAAAATTTGACAGGTCAAGAGAGGCACGGACCCCAAAAGTTTGGGAACCCCTGCCATAAAGCCTTTCAATAATAAATGCTTCTCAGTCAGTTAAATCAGTGAGTTACAGGGTGAATTACAATGAAGACTTTTTTTGTTTCTCCTCATAGTAGTAGCCAAACACATGCAAATTTAGCCAAAACACAATACGTTTTTCTTTGTAGCTTTACTTAGTAAAGTCACTGGTCACTACAGAAGTCTTTGCATGAATAAATTACAGTTCTGTTCTAATGACAACATTTTTAATTTTCATTTTGAATTAAATATGGGAAGATATTTTAACTAAATCAATGAAATTAATACATTTAAAATTTCACAAAATTGTCCAAAATATATTTTATTATATTTTACTTTACGTGAACAATTTATACGTATGACAGTATCCCTCCTAAATATCCAGGCCCTAGGTACATGCCTATCTTTCTTATGCCTTAATCTGGCCCTGATTATAAAGTTATGAAACTGAGAGTTCAAATAGCCAGAAAACCAGCAGGTAAGTGGCAGTACAGTTTTGGACACCCATGAGTTCCCTGATTTATAATTCCATGCATCAGTTTATTTAGGTGTTTTTATTTCAATAACAAATACGTCAAATTATTCATATATAATGTTGAGATAATGTTTAGTTTGTCAAAGTTTATAAAATATTATGATTTTATTATGCTTTTAATTAGCAGTTTTGTTGATTATTCTATGCAATTTGTTTACTTGTTTTGTATTGTTGTTCATGTGTTACAGTGAGGTGACCCCTAAAACAAGAATTATTTCCTGCCTTGTATATGACTATGCCACCCAGCAATACAAATGGGGTGTTAGGCCCCATCTACTTTACAAAAGGTTCTGTTCATCTCCCAGAATCACCAATGCACACACAGACCAGCAACAAGCATTAGTATCGTGTAATTGCCCTTATTATTTCCTAAGTATATCAACATTTACTATTACCCCAAGAAACAAAGAAAACAGCATTTGCAGCAACAAAAGGTACCTCCAATCGTCAGCTGTCCTTTTAGGAGATGAAGAGAGGACATTAGAAGGTCTTGATGGTACAGAGAAAAACAACACATAGAAGAGGGATTCTACACAGTCCAATTTCCCCAGTCTTCATTTGGGCTATATCGTGAGTCCCCCTGTAGGCTGCACTTCGTTCCCCTTGGTTCACTCACCAGACCATTTTCTTTGCTCCTTACCTCCAAGTATTGAATGTCTCTGCACAGTACCTTCATTCCTCTGCCTCCATTGATTGACATTGGTCTCCCTTGGTCAGCAGGCTGTGACTTTCCTTGCACTACCTGTTTTGTGTCTAGGGGCTCGTTGGGGTCCATAGGTGTCATTAGCACTTATCACTTCTTTGTTTACTTTACTGCCTACAACTGCCTGCATTCTGCGACACGACATGTTTTGTTCCAGTGAAAATTAATACAGTATTCTGATAAGGAATATTTTCGAAATAAGTTATTAAAGTTAACTTTTAATGAGGAGTTCAAACATTGATTTCATTCCACAATCCATGGGGTGTGAATGTTCTGAATGTTCTGATTATACTAGATATACTAACCAGCAGCCATATCACCCTGCAACTCACAACTGGCAATCCACTGAAGCTAAGCAGGTGTGAGCCTAGTCAGTACCTGGATGGGAGACCTCCTGGGAAAAACTAAGGTTGTTGCTGGAAGAGGTGTTAGTGGGACCAACAGGGGGTGCTCATCCTGCAGTCTGTGTGGGTGCTAATGCCACAGTATAATGATGGGGACACTATAATGTAAAAAGGCACCATCCTTCAGATGAGACGTAAAACTAAGGTCCTGACTCTCTTTGGTCCTTAAAAATCCCAGGGTGTTTCTTGAAAAGAGTAGGGGTCTAACCCTGGCATCCTGGCCAAAATTCCCATTGGCCTTTACTGATGGGAATCGGATCAAGGCCTCCTAACAATCCCCATCTATGAATTGGCTTCATCACTCCGTTCTCCTCCCTACTGATAGCTGATGTGTGGTGAGCATACTGGTGTGCTAGGGTGCTACACATTGGTAGTGGTGGAGGGGAGTCCCCATTACCTGTAAAGAGCTTTGAGTGGAGTATCCAAAAAAGCTATTTAGAAGTGTAAGCAATTATTATTATTAAAGGATCTTTTCAGGACATTACATTCAATGCTGTTGGTTTATTAGAAAAATATGCAAAAAGCCTAAATATAATAAGAAAATACAGTAAGTTTGTAGTTACGCTCTATCACGTTAGATTTTTTTAAAAAAACTGAAAATCCTAAGACCAATTCACCACTGACATGGTTATTGCCATTTTTAAAAAGATCTGAGGTAACATAGAATGAATTTGGATAAATTACATGCTTTGAAATGGAGAAGTGTTTAGTCTTTCTTAAATAACAAGAGAGTGTAAAAACAAAGACAGATGCTTATAAAAAAATAATAAAGTCTGGTCCAAAAGTCCTGAGAGTTCTATTAAGTCTTTCTCCACTTTATCTTCAAGAGTGCATTACTCCATAAATCAAAATTATAATCAGTAATTAATAAAGAAAGCATATTCATTACATTTTCAGAATTAACAAATTATCAGATGGATTTTTACAGGCAGTTGGTTCTTAAAATCAAATTTTCATTTCAGTATATAAACTATATTTTGAGCAGAAAAAGACCTGCTACCACAATCTGTTGTATCTATCCCTTTACAGATTTTATTTTCAGTTGTTTAAATTTACTTAACAGTTTGATAAATTAGGAGTGACATTTCAATTAAAAAAAGAGGAGTGCCACAACTAACTTGAAGGAATGTAATCCTGGTTATGAGTGATTACATCCATCCATAAATGTAAAGTATAAAATTGTAGAATTTATTATAACTATAGTATCAGAATATAATCTATAAGTCTTAAGTTTTCCATATAAATCTATGCACAAGAGTTTACATCTTATAACTAAAATATTTACAGATGCAGCCATTCAAAATGCGCGGGCGATACCGCATTATTTTCCGGTACGCTGTACGCAGTCTACCGCGAGTTACCGGTAAATACCGCAAGTTACCGGTAAATACCGCTAGCAAAATAATAGTATCCGGAATTTCCGCAAGGTGGAGCTAATAAAGCTCAACCTCTCATGTTTGAGCTGTAGCCATCAAAGTCTTTAACGAAGATATTACTAATAGTATTAATAATAAATGACCTTGGACAAGCTGTAAACTCAAAGTATTGCCCTGGTCCACATTCTTTTTTTCATTGACCGTCTTTGTAAAAGTAACACCACACCATTTCGCAATCACGCATTTTTTTCCAATCATGCAAAGTACAGTAATTTTTGAGAATCGATTCACCATGCCTTTCACATGCTCATAAAAGAGATTGATTTAGGAACATAAACATATTACCGTATGCAAACTGTACTGTATACAGTATGTATATGTATATTTAATGTCTTAACTGTGCCCGTTTAAGTATTGAATATTTATATGGAATTTTACCACTGAAGGGAAATCTTAGTGCCTGAGCATAAAAAGAATAGGAGCATACTGCAACGCGTGTGAAGGCCATAAACGATATTAATTTTGGAACATAAACATACAGTATATGGCTGGTCTCGGTACTTTAAAGAAAACATACACGAAACATGGTTTCATTATGACCAGAATCGGTCTTGAGATATTTTTAACTTGATTTACAGTATTTGAGAGGTATGTCTTGACACCGATACTACATAAATACTGCTCACGTACTGTATATGTTTCTAGGTTTATATTATGCATTTCATACGGTCAAATTACTTTTGAGCAACTGATAAGAAGCGCGAAACGGTATGCCCAGGGCATTTTAGTTTCGTTTTGTGCGGGGACTGCTTTAACTATATCGCCGTGGATTGATTAGAGATATCAAGTACATACAAGTCATTTTTTAAATGTTGTAGTTCGTCTTGTAAAAATGTTACGAGAACATCATCTGTCAACAATTACACAGGTTCTGCTTCCATATTGCGGATTTTGGTTACGTAATATTATTTTCTAATTTCACGTTGTGAATATATGATTTGGGCAAACAGAGCCGCAAAGAAGTACATTATGGGTTGTTGTTTTTTTTGCAGTTTTATCTAGAACAAGCGATGCTTAAACCTTTGTCTGATTCTTGTGAAACTATCCACACGACAGTTACCTACAGTAGGAGTTGACTTCAGTGATGTCACTGATGGGATGTTTCTAAAAATCCATCCTCTGTAAAACGTCTTCTCTAGTTGTCTTGCATATGTATTCGCTAATGAAGCTGTGTGTTCTGAGCCTGGTTCTCTACATTTCTGTATGAACCAGCTTAGAGGGCTAAAGACAGCTTGTGTTTAAATTGAGTGTAAGGTAATTTATGCTTCTAAAGTCATGGTCAGCATTTATTATTGTACTGTGCTGTAAACTTGTTCTGGGCCTAATTACATTATTTTATAGCTTTATCAAATCTGTACATTGTCTGTCGATAATGTTTCTGTAGTGCTTTTTCAGCACTCTGCATGTGACTTCACCAGTGGCACTGTGGGTTAGGTTCCTGACTCCCATGTCACACGGTCTGTGATTGAATCCCATGTAACTATGACTTTATTTTTTAACAAACATTTCTTTGAAAAAATGAAACATTTCCCTTGGTCAGAGATTAAATAAAACCTCACTCGCACCAAACAAATTTATATTTCTAAATATCACAACATGATCGAATTTAAGTCTTTTTAATAACAATGAATAGTCACCTATGCGTTACAAAATAAACATTTATATTGATTTGAATCGCGTTTTGATTTAAATCGTAAACGCGTGTTTAAATATATGTGTTTAAAGGCGATATACTGTATAAAAGCGCTGATTCTTATGGAATGTGTTCCGCCGAGGATTCAAAAAATTTATTTTTTTTAATCGCGTATCTAAGGAAAATTGCAGTATAACTTTGTTCATGCAAAAACAGTGGCATGTTACATTATTAATTTGGGTGTCTCCTCTTGCCAGAAAGCTCTAAATTGCATTTTGAGTGTGGTTTTTGACTTTTTCTAAATTGCAACCCATAAATAAAGCTGATACAGTTTAGACTTACTGTATTCTAAACTGTATTACAGCAGCACATTGGACAATGCAACGTAAATTGCAAAAATGCACTTGGAATCTGTCCAAGCCCTACTACGAAAATTATTTAAACTGCGACACTTATCATTTATCTTTAAATAAACTTTATTTTATATAGCGTTTTAAGCGAAAAGGTAATTAGATTGCTCATAAACCTAATCGCTTTTTCTACATAAACACAGCGTGATTGCTCTCTGAAAATGCTTTTCCTTTATATTTAGGCTCAGATTTCAACTATAGATCGTATTATTATAAACTTTCTTGGAAAAATGTCTTTTATGTAAACCATGTTTGCTATTAATTCATTTAGGGCTAAAATACGTTCATTGTCTTCCAATCAAGTCAAGTTGACATTGGAAGCTTGCCACGCCCGGACTGTTACACCAACTGCTACACCATTAGCATGTTAAAGCGATTTTATTGAGGAGCCTAGCTTTTTAACTAGTGAGTACTGTACTTCCTACTTTGAAAATACCTGTGAAACCGGTTTAATTCGTCACAGCCAGCACTCCCGCAGAGAGGGGGGTTGTACTCGTTAATGTCCGATGACATACAAGTGGAAAGATTACAGATTTTAATCGTCTTTTTTCTGAACCAGGGAAAATCTGAATGCTGAATGAATAAAAGCATTTTATTAAAAACGCGTTTGCGTTTGTCTGGTATTTACTTTGGTCCCTTTTAACTGTTTTTCGATCTACTCTATTGCTTTGAGATGCCACTTTTAAAGGTGATATGTAAAATAAAGTTTTTTATTATTGTTATAGAGAAACATGATCATATTTTCCCTGGTTCAGAAAAAAAGATCTAAAGTGCTACAGCTTACTTTCTTAATTCGATGTATTTAAAGCAGTGAACTACTGTAGGTGTAACATAACATTCAGAAATACAATCGAGAATAGTTTTGTGGTGTTTGTTTAGATGAAACGTTCCTAAAACGTATAATGTAACAAAATTAAAGACGATTAAAATCTGTAATCTTTCCACTTGTACTGTATGTCATCGGAAAGTTTCTGCTTTGTATAAGGATGGTATTAAAAAGTAATCTTAAGTGGTGAGAAAGCTGTGCTCAATGTATTTAAGGGACTTAAAAGTAAAAGGAGATGCTTCATATTGCTTGACTAATTTTAAAAACTAAGTTATAAATGCAGACGCTCCCTCGGTGCCGCGCTGGGTGTAAATATCAAAATATACACGAATATAATCATATCGTTATTAAATTCTTTAGATACGCAATTCCATATTATATTAGCAGAAAAGCTTAAAACTACCACTTTTTCACACGCTATTTCACATGTCAGTTAAATACTTCGATGCTTAAAATGTTTAGGGAAAAATGGAATACCGGTGTGTATTTTTCCTTTAAAGTACCGATTCCTGGAATCTGACTGGCTGACACCCTTCTGAAGTGGTTCCATAATATCTGGTATACGGAAAAGAAAGCGTTGATAAAAAGGCCTGGATTCTCATGTATCTCAGAGAGCGAGTGATCAGAAAAAGGAACAGCTGTTACACCCAGGTTTTACGCTCTCTCTCTGTTGAATGAATGAAAGCATTTTATTAAAAACGCGTTTGCGTTTGTCTGGGTATTTACTTTGTAATCTGTGGTTTACATCTACTGTATTGTTTTGAGATGCCACTTTTAAAGGTGATATGTAAAATAAAGTTTTTTATTATTGTTATAGAGAAACATGATCAGATTTTCCCTGGTTCAGAAAAAAGACGATTAAAATCTGTAATCTTTGCACTTGTACAGTATGTCATCGGAAAATACAATCAGTTTCTACTTTGTGTAAGGATGGTGTCAAAAAGTAATTTAAGTGGTGAAAAAGCTGTGCTCCTCAAAGCGCTTTACAGGATAAAAACAATAACAACAATAGTGGCTGGGCAAACAATTTTTTTTATAGAAATACAAAATGAGATACTGTATACTGATGTGCATTAACAAAGTTATACTGCTATTTTCCTTAGATACGCGATTAAAAAAAATAAATTTTTTGAATCCCCGGCGGAACACATTCCATAAGAATCAGTGCTTTTATACAGTATATCGCCTTTAAACACATATATTTAAACAAGCATTTACGATTTAAATCAAAACGCGATTCAAATCAATATAAATGTTTATTTTGTAACGCATAGGTGACTATTCATTGTTATTAAAAAGACTTAAATCCAATCATGTTGTGATATTTAGAAATATAAATTTGTTTGGTGCGAGTGAGGTTTTATTTAATCTCTGACCAAGGGAAACGTTTCATTTTTTCAAAGAAATGTTTGTTAAAATACTCATAGTTCCAGTGGGATTCAATCACAGACCATGTGACATGGGAGTCAGGAACCTAACCCACAGCGCCACATGCAGAGTGTTGAAAAAGCACTACAGAAACATTATCGACAGACAATGTACAGCGTGTACTATTCTTGTGTTGCGGTACATGAATATAATTATATCGTTATTAATTTCGTTAGATTCGCGATTCCATATTATATTCCCTTTTAATCAAATTCTAAAAGTATGCTTGTTGACTTTCTCTTTAGTTAAAGACTTTGATGCTTAAAATGTTTGGGGAGAAATGGAATACTGGTGTGTATTTTTTCTTTAAAGTACCAAGACCAGCCATATACTGTATGTTTATGTTCCAAAATTAATATAATTTATGGCCTTCACACGCATTACAGTATGCTCCTATTCTTTTTATGCTCAGCTACTAAGGTTTCCCTTCAGTGGTAAAATTCAATATCTACAACGGGCACAGCAATGACGTTTACTGTAAGTCTTTCTACGACAGACCAACGGACCACGAGTGCCCCTGTCGGTCAACCAATCACGTACCGCGGTACCGAGCGTCATCTTGCGTCACAATGCGCGACGCCACCTGCGGTACGTGTCTGTAACGCGCACTTTGAATGGCTGCATCTGTATAACTGTTTTTCTTTAGAATGTAACAACTGATGATAAGATCTTCTCTGGTTAGAGAACTTTCAGGTTATACATACAACCCTGCAATTATTCTAAAAATACAGCTTTCAACCATCTTCACCAAAAATCCTACCATAAAGAAAGTGAACAAAATGTTAAAATATCATGTTATAGAATTAATTTAAAGTAGATTCTATAATATTTCATACAGTTTGCATATAGTTGTTTGGATCTATGTGAAACATGCAATTATGGAAGAACAAATCATAATGTGCACTTAAAGGATTTAAAAACTGAAGATTTATATAAAAAAAGGAAAACATGTTTTGAAACATCTAGAACATCTGTCATCAACAGTCTTATGCCCAGTGTGTTACAAGTAAGTTTTTCTAAAGCTCATGTAGCATATACTGTATGTGCTATTAATCTCTGCTAAAACCTTGGTTTAATGCATCCTAAGAGTATTAATATTGTAAGTTTTACTTCTAATATTTGACAGCATTATTTGTTTGTAATACATCAACAAAGTCTTAATATGTTGCAGAGTTGTGTTGATACAAAGTATCACATTTGTGTAATGGTAGTAAATAAGTTGGCAAATGTAGTTTCAGGCCAACATTATACAAGTAAATACTATATGTACAGTATATGCAATGTAACAACATATAATGACTTACTAAGGAGAACAAAACCATACATAATCAGAGAAAGGCATAACAATTTCATCATAATGAGAAAAATACATCATGTCTAAGAAATCATGAGACAAAAGGTTATAACATGAAGAGAATAATCACCTCTGTAGTCACTGGCAGGGAAGCACAGATTGCACTTTTGGACATAGAAAAGTATTTGATGACTGCAGATTATCTTAACATACTGAAGGCTGGATCTTTACCTGTTGATACTGTTTTTTAATAGATTAGTTTTTTAGCATAAGAGAAATTCTGTCATAATAAACAATAAATCAAGATGTTAATTTAACTATGTTGTAACTTTTTTGCCCTCCTTTTTGTTGGTTTATGTTTAACTCACCTTTTTTTTCATTCATGCATTTGTATTTGAGGAAAAATGCAAAAGAGAATTGATTTTGGAATGAGCATTTTTAAAAAATAAAATCTCAAATTGGTCAAGCTTTTTTATAAAGGATTAGAAAGAATACTGTATTGGTGTTATTTTAAGTTATGAGTGTTAGTATGTGACACAAACTGCTCGGGAAAGCCAAACTTATAACCTAGTCAGAATTTTAATCATTGTTCATGGTAAAAAATATTCTACGTGTAGAATCTAATATATTTAGATCATTATATTTAAATTGTTGATATTGCAATTTCCCTTTGAGGTACTATACAGAATGCCCTGCTTGCAAACATTTGTGAAATATAATTTTAATGATCGCTTGCAAAACAGTGGTGCTAGAAATGGCATCTTGATGAAGGCAGTCGAAAGGGTTTTGCTCATCAGTATCAGAATTCAGACAGCAGAGCTTATTTCTAAAGACATAAAGAAAATGAGTGATTAGAATAACTGGTTTCTGGGCCACTTTACATGATAAAGACATGTCTATCTGAGTGGGTGGGGTCAGGGAAATGATAAAATTTGATAAGATCATTAATGTTCATGGTTTCAAATTCATATTTTTATTTATTCATAACACAATTTACCTTGCATATTATCAAGTTCGATTTTTGGACTATATACTGGTCCAACCAAATATTTGTTAAAGCAAAAATTAGAGCAAAAGAAATTTGGAGACTAAACGGCTGCCCAGCTCATAGAAGCATTTCACACTATTCTGAGAAACTATTGTGCATCACCATTTGTTATTGGAGGCACACTGTATCAAATATTACAGTGAGAATGTATTATTTATTAAAATAAATCAGATATTTACAATACATTGTGTGGAATGAACTGGTTTTAAAAATCCACCAGAATGTCCAGATTTGGGGCACATGTGCATATTACAGAGGAGCAAGTACATAGGAGAGTGAACATGTGCATCATATAAAGTCCTCAGTCATCTGGGAAACTTCAGTGTTTGAAATGAGCATTTGGTTTTGTTTATCTCTATCTGGCCTAGAATTTTATTGACTACTAGTTAAATCTTCTATTACACCTTAAAGTGGCATTAAAAAAAAATATACAACAAAGATTTAACACCAGAAATTTTATGGAATCCAACCAAGAATGTTTTTGCACCTCCCTTGAAGCCCACACCATTCCCCACTTTGAGAAATGCTGTTGTAGCAGCAATGCTCGTTAATAAGACAGAATTAAGTGTTGCTGTGCTTTCCCAAATGAGGCCCCATCTCTCTCTTCATCTCTGTGGTGCAGCCACAGAGAAGCTATTCATGCAGGCTGATTTAAAGATGTTTTCTTTTGATAAGGGACAGCTCCCAAATGGGGATGCACTTAGCTAAGCCTGGCTATCATGATCAATGGTCATCCATTGGTGCCTATCTGTCTAGGGAGTGCCAGATGGACATCTGGACTGCATTCCTAGGTGTCAGGAGTAAGTGGCTCATATCTCACCTTGATCAACCAATCAGGAACTGGTAGGGCCGAGTAACCCACGTGGGTCTCTGATGCCCATGAAACTTTCAGCCAATGAACGAGCTGAAATTCCTCCAGGTAAAAACAGGCAACACAGACTTTTCTAAAGGAGAATTCTAAAGGGAATTCAAAGGAGAATTCCAGGGCAGGACGGCCCAGGAGCAGAAAGGCTCCCAAGGGCAGGACATTCTCGCAGCGCGCCTCCTGACCATCCTGAGACTCAGCCCAGACAACCACGGAACGGCCAGTGTGTCCGAGTGCCAGAACTTTCCTTTGTTCTAAGAGTCGAGAGCGGAGGTTGCCAGAGAGTAACCAAAAGATCCACCCAAGGTTAGCACCAGCAGCAAGCCTCGTGAACAGGTTGGAACTGTGGAGAGCTGAATCAGTATTCAGAACTAGCGCTTCATCAGGAACGAACCGGTCCTCTTCCTGACCTGCTGGGACCCACAGTCATCTTTTCTCCTGTGCACAACTGTGCTAGTTTCAGCCAAAACTAACTAGCCGGTCTTCAGAGAGCATCAGCAGCGCACCGTCGCAAGCCGCACAGCACAGCCTGGTGGATTGGACAGCAACAAGCCTGCAACTGCTTCTTTGTGCCCGCAGGAGATCTGAATCCCCAGAGATTGGATGAGTATTCAACTTCAATGCATTACAGTTCGAGAATTCAATTGTTATCCCAACCACTTGATATCAATTTAATTCCTAAGAGTTATGTACTTGTTTTGAGT
The DNA here is from genome assembly GCF_055471065.1 of Atractosteus spatula. Lineage (NCBI taxonomy): Eukaryota > Metazoa > Chordata > Actinopteri > Semionotiformes > Lepisosteidae > Atractosteus > Atractosteus spatula. Next base: position 31,656,585 of record NC_142706.1, on the reverse strand, counting down.
ATCTAATGTAGAAGTTATAACCAAGTTCAATTACAAAATGGTCTAAATGAATGATATACCGAACGTATGTCCTCTTGATATATGTAACCCTTCGTAACTGAATGAATATATATCTTTTGTATTCTGATAACCCTCACGATAAGATCTGTTAGGTTTACATGCATATTCTATGTATTAATAAATGTATCCTCGTGTATTAGTACGTGTGTGTGTGCGTTGTTTGAGTTATATCGCATGGTTGGATTCTAAGGCCATTAAAAGAATCAATTTTGTGATTTACTGCTACAATTAATAATTGTCCCAGTAAATGCCCAAACCCCTACAGAACTGGTGCCTCGTGAGAGCAAACTACACTGTTAAGAAAATTCCTATTGATCAATTCCTATCCTTTTTTCTTGTCTGTCATATTAACAATTTGAATTAAGGGCAATCACCTTTTTGTGGAATGCTTATAGCCCTATGAGGTGATCACAGCAGGATCTGTTGTAAATTCATTGTTGTATATTGTTACTTATGGGGCATTACCAAAACGGTGAAAATCAGGAATTAACCGAATGTTTTAGTCAATAAGTAAAATAATATTCATAACCACCACCTTGTAAGTGATGTGGCATAACATGATGATGCAAAGGAACAAATAATAGGTTTATTCCAAAACAGAAGAGAGAAAACACAACGTTTCAGCTGTGGAGCCTTCTTCAGGTGTGAGAAAGACAGGGCAGACAACAAAGATTAAATAGCACAGGAGAACAGAAGTTGGGAGAGTGGAGTAGGTGGGAGAGGGGAGAGGCAGAGAGGCCACTCAGGTGGTGCAAAGTGGAGAGGGGTGAAGAAAGGTTTGAAGTCGAACCCTGCATGAGAAAAGAGAAGATTGCACTAAAATAAATCTGTCATTGAGAGAAGAGGGAAGGTGTGAACCTAGTTTCAGGATGAGTTTAGTTTCTGTTGCCTTTCTGCTATGGGAGTTGAGAAACCCTTCTTTGAGAACAGAAACAGAGACACCAGTGTGATTATGGCCTTCTGAGGTAAAATGAGAAACTTGTTCCTTTGCAGATTACGCATGCTGACACAGCTACCCACCTGAACCACCATAACATGGGGATGTGTTCAGTATGAACCCTGGATTAAGGGCGACGCATTTCCTAAGCAACCACAGCTGTCCTATTAATTAATGACAAGCCATAACTGTGGGGGCCCTTTAAGAACACACTGAGGGCTTCCTAGGGGGACGAGCAAGATCCCTGTCCTGAAACCCCAGCAAGGGGAGAACATTCCAGTGACAGTCTCGGAGGGAATTGTAATAAGAGCATTGAGGCTGTTTTTTTCATTTATTTTTCCTAAAAAAGGGGTATTTTTTTTCTCATCCCATTCTCCCTCCCGTGGTGGTTGCTAAGGCCAGACTGAGTACAGTCCCGCGTTATGCCACAGTGTTTTCCCTAGAATATACCCAAGTGAGATGAGCTGCCTTCTAACTAAATACAATGCAACCTGAAGTTAAATCTCTCTCTATGCACCCCGGGTGCCACAAAATAAATGGGAGCCTATGTCTCTATCCATAAAAATGCACCCTAAGCAGGAAAGACGTTTCTAACTGAGGTATATTTTACCCAGGAAACCCAAGTTACCTAAAAACACAATAGCACTGTCACACATTATACATGCACTCACACTGTCACACATTCCACACACTCTCACAAATGCCGTCACATTCCCATGCGTACCCACTTAAACAGACATTCACAACGCAACTAATCTTCCTATTGCCTTTCACCTCCATCACTTTAATCCTCCTTTTTTCCCTTGCCATTTCAGATTCTCCCTGGAGCTCCCTAGTGAGTGTACTCTCCTTCAAAAGCTTGTTTTCTTCCTTACTTCCAGACTCTCGCTAGATTCTGACCATGTTTCTGCCTTTGTGTTTTTGGATTGGTTGCCTCGCTGTATTGTCTCTACACGGTCTTGACTATCGCCTGCCCTTTGGATTTCGGAAATTAGGACTTGTGTTTCTCTTTTGGTAGCTTTTACTATTTGGGCTTCCTACTACTGCTTGGGGAATAAACCTACTTGAGCCCTGCACAGGGTCCTTATTTTCAGCATTCATAATTGCTTACAAGCGCACTCTCTCTAACAAGGTTCAAATACTTAGCTCCAGTCAGGTTTGGTTTGGATGATCATGAAGTAGGGTTCTTGCTTGGTGCAAGCTTCAATTCCCAACTCCTCTGGAACTCCTCTCTCTTCTCTGCTTCTTATCCTCCTTCCTCTTCTCTTTCTTCTTTTTTGGGCTTTTAATATGGTGTAGTCTGTACTGCTCCTTGACAATCATTAACCCACAACATACCTATGTATACTAAGGTAAACTTTGCAATTGTTTCTGCTCAAGGGACCCCCCAGTCCTCAGCAAACATTCTCTCTGCCTTGAAGTGTTAGAAGTGTTTACTTTTCCAAGTGTCACAAACTTTACCTAAAATCTGAGACACTTCTCAGTCACCTAAAACTGTAACAATATTGTAACGCTCCCGGGGTTTGCTGATGGAAAGAAACAGGCTCTGGCACGGGTTGGCAGGACATTTATTAAAGACGCTGAGGGGGTTTACACACATAGGGACAGGGGAAATACAGCATTGCACCACACCTTCACAGACACAAGAGGGAATAGGGCATCTCAGGCCCTCGTCCCACTATATATGGGCAGGTAGTCCCACCCCTCAGCTGCTGTTCCCAGCCTGCTTTGCATGCACATGGCTACAGCGCCCCACGTGGATACTACAATATTCTGACAAACCACTGGATGAGTCAGGGGAAAAGTGTGATGCTGCCCAGGCTGTTCTTAGTAAAGGTGATAGCATGTTGATCTTAACTTGGTATATCGTTGGGAGCTGGAGAGAGCACCTTGAAAAACTTCTGGATCTGGTGGATGCCCTCCTTTCAGGACACAGTGCCTGAAGCCTTCTGTATCTGAGGTCACTATCATACTTCAATAAACCCACTGTACTAGAGCTGCAGGGATGGATGACGTCTGGTCAGAAACACTGAAGGTGCTGGACATTCTTGAGATGTTGTGGTTAATGTGCCTCTTTATGTAGAAGGAGGGGGTATCTTATGGGAGGTGGTGTGGGAGTAAGGGGTGCTAGGACCACTGCTGCATGCAATCTGGTCCCTGTATTTGCAGAGCAGTAGTTGTGTCTGTAGTGGCATCATGCGGGGGAATGTTCAGTGTGGAGGCAGAGCCCTGGATTAAGGGCGAAACATTGCCTTAGAAACCACAGCCGTTCTGGATAATTACCGACAAGCCGCATCTGTGAGAACCCTTTAAGACACACTCAACACCTCCTGGAAGGACGAGCAGGTCCCCGCAAGTGGAGGAGCATTCCACCAACAGTCCCAGAGGGGATTGTGACTGAGTAAAGTGGTCGTTTTTCCTTGATTTTCTTTTCTTTTTCGTTTTGCCTCTCCTGTTGTGCATCTCCACTGGGGCAGGCTGACCCTTTTTCACAGGTTTAGTTTTTATTTTGGTTTGGCCTTGTGCTCCCGGCTCTCCCAGACTGAACCCCGTTAAATAGGGTGAGTTCAGTCTGGATACCGCTGTGCTAAGTGGTTATTTTACCCAGGCTGGAACCCTTTAGATACTGTCTACTAAGTCCAGCCTGGATGTTGTGGTGCACAACAGCACATTTTTGTTTGTTTTTGTGTGTTTTTATTTTGTTTTCTTGAACCTCACACTGGTGCCTCCATCCCTCAGGCAGGATGTCAACTTTTACCGGTTCTCGACGTGGGTTTTCCCACTCCCGCATTGTTACACCACATTGGCAGCATTCAAACATGTTCAATTCAATTCAATTCAATTCAATTAATTTTTATATAGCACCTTTCACAACAAGGTTGCCCCAAGGCGCATGTTCATGGTGGATGTCAGACTCCGCTAAAGGTGCATCTTGTCTCCTCTCCTGTTCATGATTTTCTTTTGTTTAGAAGGTTCTGAAATTTGCATCTCTGCTGTTTGTGGATGATGTTATCGCCTTTGCCTCATCTGATTGTTATCTCCAATGTTTGAAATGTTTTGCTGTTTGTGAAATGTTTTACAGTGTGACACTGTCAGGATGAGGGTCAGCAATTCCAAATCTGAGAACATGGTTCTCTTCTGGAAGAGATTGTTTGGCATTGCAACAAAAAAATTCAAAATGTTGCAAAACTTTGTTGACCGAAAACATTCAAGAAAGTGGCAAGTTTTTTTATACATATATACTGTATATATAGAGGCTAAAACTGTATACAGTAGAGACTAATTTCAAACCACTCAGCACTAGCACTTCATAACACCACATAAAAAATGTGCAGCACATGAAGGTCATTAAGAAACAATTAGTTTGTACAAGATAACTTAGTTTTTGTTATTTCTGAAATTTGGCCTTAGACATTTAATGGGTATAATGTTGTTTATTGGAGTAAGCAAAATTACATTTCCTAATTTTTCAGTTGGGTAGCTGTGTCAGCATGCGTAGGCTGCAAAGGATCAAGTAATAGGTTTATTCCATGCTGAAAAGAGAAGAAAAAAACCGTGGAGCCTACTTCAGATGGCTTTTTCAGCCTTCTTCTAATTTTTTACAATAGTAAATTGAAACTCTTTACTCATTATATCAGTAACAGATCTATTTGTATTTCCAATAAACCTTCGCAATATCAATATGTAATTAAAACCAAGCACTATTAATCCCTATTTTTTTTTTGTTTTATTTTCTAGGATTTGAATTTTGGCTTTCAAGTTTTTTTTTTACTTTATAAATTTTGAAAAACAGCAGAAGTACCACCACTACAAAAATATATGCACAGAGCATAAACCAGGATCAAAATATTCAAAAACAAATTTGTGTTTATTTTTTAATGGCACTGTGAAAGTATAAAATTGTAGTGAAATGAAAATGAAAGTTAAATTTTAAGCTTTTAACTAGTATTTTGGATTCACTTATAATTAGAGCAAACTGCTTATGCCAGATTGATATATTTATATTTAATATTTGTGGGATTTTGTGGGATATTTGGGACTATTTAAAGCCAAAACAAAGCCTCTTTAACAAGTTGTATATAAAAAGCATCAATTTTATCTAAGTATGAAAAGGAATAACAGCATAAATCATAAACAGTAACAAAATTCTTGCAATTTAAAGAGAATCCATAGTAAAAGATCTATATACTCAAGATAAACATAATGTGCATGTATTTGTTTTATTAATGAAAATACTTTTATTGCTTTAGGCTGGCTTTTTTCCAATTTCTTAATTTTGTTCGTAACACACTTCATTTTTTCGTAGAATTTGCTTAATCTTCCTACATTGCGGATCTGGTGCTGTTTATAATGCAGATGTTCATGATTTTACCTCATGTTTTTATTTCGGATTTAGCACATTGCAGCATACTAAGCTGCAGACTAGTTAATACAAGACTAACCGGAGACCATCTTCTGCTATGAGTTCAACTACAATGAAAAAAACCTATAAAACAAAGATGGAGACCAGCTGAACTTGTGATTAGTACTGAGGGAATTAACTAAACGTTTTTACTAAAAGTTTGTATTATATCTTGTAAGTTATGTATTTCTGTACTTATATTTTACTAACTATGTCTCAGGATGTCATGTCTCAAAAGATAATATAGCCACATTGTATCTTTACAAAAGCTGGCATAGTTCTCAGGGAAATGACCGAGTGAACTTGAACTTGAACTTTATTGCCATATGTAACCGGTACTGGTACAATGGAATTCTTACTTACAGAAAGTCTCTCGATTGTAAAACAAGTGTAAAAAACAAAACAAAGTGCAAACAGTGCATAAAGACAATATACAAACAAACAATAGACAATGTGCAAGTAAACATGTAGACAGTTTGAATGTAAACAATACAGACGTGTAAACAATGACTGGAGATGTGCAATAGATAAGAAATCATGAAAAGGTAGATGGTGATGGTGTAGGTGTGGTCCGAGGGGGATGGCTAAATGTGTTCACCAGTCTCACTGCTTGTGGATAGAAGCTATTGAAGAATCTAGTGGTAAGTGTCCATATGCTCTTATATCTCTTGCCTGAGGGCAGTGGGGTGAAGAGCTCATGCCCGGGGTGGTGACTGTCCTCTGTGATGGCCAGAATTGTACCACGGCAGCAGTCCTCATAGACCTGTTTAATCTCGGTGAGACCGCAGCCGATGATCTTCTGGGCCATATTGACCATTCTCTGCAGTGCCTTTCTTTCTCACGAAGAGGTGTCCTCTCCTGGAACAAATGGTCTATTCAGCAGAAGGTGCTGTTTGTCACACAAGCCAGAAGTAAAGAAAATATATGTACTGGTCAGCTTTCTAGAATGACCATATATAGCCACAATGCAAGCAGAGAATCATGTGAGAGTGTATCTTATATCATTTGTTTCACTGTATAAAAGAGCACTGTAAGCGTTGTCTTTGAGTCTTGCGTACAAGAGCATGACTCCCATATGGATATGAAATAAAGACAACTTTCAACACACAAACACTTGGCTGATGCTCTTTGTTTGGCATAACAGTATGGTGCCATATAAACTTAACAGGAACTTAATGTTCCTGACAGTTTAATGTTAGTTTTTCATTTAAGAACTTTATTTATGGTAAAATTTACAAGATAACTGCTGGTAACTACTAATGCAATACTCAATTGTAATTAATCATGAATAAGTACAGCAGCTGGGGGTTTGACTTTGAATATGTATCATATAATAACAAGTTGTATTTTCATTGATGTATTGTATACTGTAGATTCATACAGAGATCCTTTAGATGAATAAGCGAACATACAGATGCAGCCATTCAAAATAAGCTGGGTACGCTGCGATACAATGCAGTGGGAGTGTCACATCTTAACGCATCATATCACGTCATACGCATTATACCGCATGCAAATTAGATTGTTAATAGTATCCAGAATCACCTTGTAAAACCACCATGTGGAGCTAATAAAGCTTAACCTCTCATGTATAGCATTTGAGCTGTCACCAGAAAACACCAGGTTTCGAATCCCGATCACTGCTGAGGGACAATCTTTATCCAAATAAGAATTTAAGTTGTATACATTTTAGACTTTTAATTTTAAACTGTGTATTACAGCATGTTAATCATTAAACATTGAAAAGCTGGTATATTTTATGAAAGCAAGATTGCTCAGTTGGACAAAAGTAAACAATCTACCATCTTTATCATAAATATTTTAATTATGCAGAAATATTTTATGCATCAATGTATTTACTGAAGATATTACTAATAGTATTAATAATGAATGACCTTGGACAAGATGTAAGCTCAAAGTATTACTCTGGTCCACTTACTTTTTAACCATCTTTGTAAACAAAAATACTATTTTTTCATTGACAAAAAGAAACACCACAGCATTTCGTTGATCCGATCACGTATTCGTTTCCCATCATACAAAGTAAGTTTTGAGAATCTCTGATTCACCATGCCTTTCACATGCTAATAAACAATATTAATTTAGGAACATATTAAGATTATATACTTTGTGAAAAGTGATTGTCTTTTAACCTTTTCTGTGTATTCGCTCGTTATCGGAGTAAACAAAAGCATACTTTTAGAATTTGATTAACAGGGAATATAATATGGAATCGCATATCTAAACAAATTAATAATGGTATAATTATATTCATGTACTGTCTGGTGGAATAAACTGGAGATTTAGTTAATGCGACACAGAATTATTAAGAATTATCACCTCTTTTTACACTTGTAAATGAGAACATTCCACTCAGTGGGCGATGCATTGTTATCTCAATCACCTGCTAATTCATTTTACATCATGGGAAGACAGGAGAATGTGATTGTACTGTATGTGTACGGAATGTGTGTTGCATTTACAAAATTAAAGTGTTTAAAGTGTATAATTAAAAAGTAAAAAAAAACGTAAAGCTTACACAAAGATTAAAAGATGATCACGAGGAAGTGTATTGCATGTCTAATGGTCTTACCCCATTTTGATTAAAATCACAAACGCGTGTTCAATTAAATGCCTTTTTTGATTCACAATCTGACCATGCAAACCGGGGGAAAGTTAGCTTGAAGTTCAGAAACGATTTTGGCACACCTGTAGCATTTTCACGAAACCTCCTAGAGTTGTGACAACACTTGCTTTGTGTATAAAGTACATAGTGAATGTTTTCACAGTCTTCACTTTGTTGTTTTTATACAATTTTTTTGACCACGTACAAATATTCTTATGTCCATATCTTCTCAAGGGAATCAGTGCGAATTTTATTACTAATTAAAGGACCGCGGGCACTTTTCTCAGAGTAGAATAGGCTAACCTTCTAATGAAAGACAGTCCCCCTTCCCCCCAAGGACAAGAAAAGTGCCTGCAGGCACTTAAACTCAATATAAATTAATATGGTCAGAAGGAGCACATAAAAACGTTTCCGAAATAACCACATGTAAGACTTTGATGATTAAAATGTTCAGGGTGAAAGTGGAATACTGGTGTACATTTTTTCTTTAAAATACCAATACCAGCCATATACAGTTTGTACTGTAGGGATTTCTATATTTATGTCTTTATTTAGTGGTTACATAAGTGAAAAATGCTAAACTTTTAGCTTTAGTAACGCGTATGCCATATGGCATACATGTTTGTAATGACAATATAGTGTCGATAATATTTATTGTCAGTAATAACATCAGCGAACATGGTTTCATGGAGGGCTTCTCAGAAAGTTGGGTATTCAGGTAGATTGCCAGGAGAAAGGATTTGTAAATATATTTTGTTAAAGCAAGTCAGTTTTTTGCAACACATAAAATACATTTTTCCAAGAAAGATCTGATGACGAGGAGGAAAAATCACCCGTTTTCGGCGCATAAAAAGTGGTTATTAACTATCGAAAGCTGCTTTTGTAGCTTTTAAACTCATGCAATATCTAAGTTAAGCTGATTGTACCCATCGGTCATGCTAATATAGCACCTTGAAATGAATTGAATTGAGAGACAGAGTAAGAGTAAGAGCAAAAGAGAGAGCAACACACAGGGGTCTATTTGGGTAGCTACACAGGGATAGAGTGGCAATTGGGTACAAGTATAAGAGGGGTACAAGTATAATCCAGGTGATCTCACCAAACTGTACGACTGTTTTGCAATGGGTCAGCGGCTCTCCTAGTCCCCGCCTTGACCACTACTTCTCCTAACCAGCCCCTTGGCGCGTTCCCTAGCTGGGCGCTCTTCAGCCGCAGAGCAAGGTGAATGTGCTACAATATAATAGAGAGTCCCCATTAACCTCATCTTAATTAAAATCGCAAATGTGTTATTAATAAAATGCTTTTATTTATTCACAATCTGATTCACAGAACTCACATTCCCCAATGCTCCCCTTCCGCTCAACAATCTTAGGAAGAACACGAAACAGCCTGTTAATAAAAGTGTTGCAATTTTGTTCTGTCAGTTCTTCCTCCCAGAACTTGTAAATCGCATTGATCAGTTGCTTGCTTGCTTTGTGCTAGGTTTAGCCATTTTCTGAATATAGTCTTTCAGGGAACGCCATACCATCTCTATTGGATTTAAATCTGGAGATTCAGCTGGAGTTTTCACCCAGTTCAATCCCTCTGCTTTAAGCCTCACCTGTGCTGCTGTGTGTTTTGGATCGTTGTCCTGAAAGAAACGGTGCCTTGATCCAAAGTGCACCATGATGTATGGGGCGGCATGCTGTTTGACCACGACTTCCTTGAAGAATTCACGATTCATGATCCAAAACACACACCAGCAAAGGCGAGGCTTATAGCAGAAGGAGTGAACTGGGTAAAAACTCCAGCTGAATCCCCAGATTTAAATCCAATAGAGATGGTATAGCATTCCCTGAAAGACTATATTCGGAAAATAGCTAAACCCAGCACAAAGCAAGAACTGATCAATGCGATTTACAAGTTCTGGGAGGAAGAACTGACAGAACAAACTTGCAACAATTTTATTAACAGGCTGTTTCGTGTTCTTCCTAAGATTGTTGAGCGGGGGGGTCATTCGGGAATGTGAGTTATGTGAGTCAGATTATGAATGAATAAAAGCATTTTATTAGAAACGCATTTGCGTTTGGGTGCTGTACCATACTAATAATAATGCCACAATATGTCTTTTATGTGTCGCAAATAACTGACTTGCTTTAACAAAATATATTTACTAATCCTTTTGCCTGGCAATCTACCTGAATGCCCAACTACCTGAGAAGCCCTCCATGAAACCAAAATAACCACAATTGAATGAGTTTTGACAATAAGAGAGAGAAGAGAGAAATAATAAGAGAGTCTCCATTAGCCCCATTTTAAATTAAAACATAAACGCGTGTTTAATTAAATGTCTTTATTGATTCACAAGCTGACAATACAACGTAAATCGTTATCTTTGTCTTCTAAGTATCTTAATCAACTTTCAGCATAGCTTTCTCTCCATTTAGATTTATTTTTCATAAAATCGTACTTCCTTTTGGGATCAAACCTGGAAAGATTAGATTGTAATCGTTTTTATTTTAAAAATACATTTTAGAAAAGTGCAATCTATAATAAAAAGCTGTATTTATTTATAAATGTTATTTTTAAATTTATTTATTATACCACTTGATAGTTATATTAATAAAGATAAGAATTCAAGTTCTCAACTTTTAATTATTTTAAACTATATTAGAGCATCGTATACATTAAACATGAAAAAGTTGGTGTATTTTATAAAAGCAAGATTGCTCAGTTGGACAGTATAAAGCAAGTATGATTTTACTGTTTGTAATCGCTATTCTTACAAGTACAAACACAACATAAACTGGAATGCTACAGAACCCTAAACAGACAATACACACTTTTAGTTTAGCAGGATTTGCACGATAAGCACATTGTTTAATGGGGATGACATTACCCACGTCTATTATCACTGTACAACACTACTTCGGCCTGTGTAGTAATAGTAAAAGTAATAGTCATACAGTAATAGGGTTATTCCATGCTGAAAAGAGAAGAGAGAAAATGCCACGTTTTGGCTGTGAAGCCTTCTTCAGATGTGAGGGTCTTCAGCTCAAAATGAAACGCTAAAATGTAATGTAGGCTCTGAACGGGTTAAACTTTGATTTGGGCTGGCCAGTGCGATGACGTCACTGCTTTTCATATGAAATCCTGCTTGAATTCTGCTAAACTAAAAATAAGACAAAAGAAGAGTATTATTGGACAATGTTGTGAATGTCTGGTGAAATTTCTCTGTGAACTGAAGAGTTAAAGTGTAAAGTGTCTCCTCCTTTTAAACTTGTTAATGTAACACGGAAGATATTACTGTATTAATGATGTAGTGCTTCGGGCTAAGGTGGGTTTGCACTCTACACCCTGCGGTACCGCTGTGTACATACAGTATGAACGTGTTTTGATATTTAGAAATATAAAAAATGTCAATATAGTGTCCATAATATTTGCTATTTTAGTTTTTCAAAGAAATGTTTATTTGTTAAAAGAAAACTCATAGCGAATGCTGGATTTGAACACAACCTCACGCTTATAAGTCAGTCACCTAAAATATCACACTACAGATGCAGTGACGTAGCATAGTGGTGAAAATGCCGTAAACATATCAATAGAAAGTCTTATACTACTGTTTGTGCTACAGTACATTAATATAATTATATAATTATTAATTTATTTAGATACGTGATTCCATATTATATTCCCTATTAATCAAATTCTAATAGTATGCTTTTGTTTACTCCGATAACGAGCGTATTCGCAGAAAAGGTTAAAACTATCACTTTTCACAAAGTAGATAAACGTACCGTAATATGGTCAGAAGGAGCACGTAAAAACGTCTCCGAAATAACCACATGTAAGACTTTGATGCTTAAAAGGTTTAGGGAGAAATGGAATACTGGTGTGTATTTTTTTCTTTAAACTACCACTACCAGCAATATACAGTTTACATAATATGTTTATGTTACTAAATTAATATCGTTTATGACCTTCAGATGCATTATGCTCCTCTTCTTTTTATGCTCAGCTACTAAAATTTCCCTTTAGTTGTAAAATTCCATATAAATATTCAATACTAAGCGGATTAAAATGTGCACAGTAAAGAGATTAAATGATTAAATCTTTTCACTACCGACCAATGCACCACGAGTGCCCCTGTCGGTCATTTTGGCCAGCCAATCACGTACCGCGGTACGGCGCAGTTGCTCATGTGTAGTTGCGTGCAGTACGGGTTTGTACCGCGAACTTTGGCTGCATCTGTATCACTATGTTGGTTTTATGTACTTTACAGATCCAGCTATTCAGAATGCTGGAAATAATGATGGAAATAAGGCATAATGTACCATACAGGCTGCATTAATTTTATATTGTATATTAGAGTATGTTAAATAGTAAACTAATATTAAAAAACAAAAGTAGTGTTTTTTCACAAACAAATTACATCAGCAGGATATATAAAAATAGTTTATTTTTACAGCTTGTTGTGAATGTGATGTGCTTTTTTCAGGTTTACATAAACATGAAAATAATTTATATTTTGTTTTAATGTTAATGTCAATAACAAGTAATTACAAAAAAAGAAACATATAATGTAATTTTAGATTTGTATTATAAAAAATATATATTTTACACATACTGTACTGTAGTGGCTTTAAAACCATACAGCATTATACAGCATTTACTGTATAGACATATGCTATATTCTGCATATAATGTATATTACATGTTGAATTACCTGTTTGGTTTGATTTATCTCTGGATAGGACCATCTCAAAATAGCACCTTTAATCATACAGACAAGGTACTGAAGAAAGTAACTTTTGTTTTCTTCTCGAGATATAACTATTATAACCAACTGTACTGTTTATACAGTGCTAATATAATACATGAAGTTACATGAAGTTGAAGCTCTGACAGCTCTGCGAAGTTGGCCCTCCTACAAACAGCACAAACAATAAAACAGTGAAATGACAGGTTTTTGGAATCATAGAAAGGACTAAAGGACTCCTGGTAACACCCAGGAGGTTTGGAAGGACTCTTTCATTGTGTGGATCGAGCATTAATGACTACTTGCCAAACACAATGATTGATAAAGAACAATGCCCTTTTTAAGATGTTTAAATTTTGTTTGAATTTCCTGGTAGAACTGGTGTAAGAACTGTATACATAATTGTAATAAAGATTAGTTTCTTAAAAACCCTCAACATTTGTTAGTGCTCCATTTATGCTGATTTTTGCCATTGAAAGTAGCATTTGTGTTCCATTTCCAAGATATAGAGTTTATTTTTTCGCTGGGGAGGGGTGATGTCACTCAGCCCCCCTACAACAGCGCAGGAGAACCTAACCTGTCCCATTCATTAGTGCTGCATTTGTGCCATTGAAATGAAATAATTTGTAAGGATTTGAATTGCTGGGGTGCTGTCTGTATGGAATTGGTATATTCTCAGCATGTTTGTTTGGGTTTCCTCCGGGTGCTCTGGTTTCCTTTCACAATCCGAAGACATACTGGAAGTTTGTCTTCAATATCAGGGTGACATCAACCTTTGATCATTGCATTTATCTAATCACTGAATTCTAACTGTGGTTTTCATTGTTTCTTCACAAATAACCTCTTCATGCACTTAGCTAATAGGGGAGTGAATACGACCGTTCAAAGGTCACTTAGTGCTTTTGTGTTAGGTTTTTTAGGTAAGGTGTAGGTATAGTAGATTTTCCACATATTTGGCACAATACAAGAATTAAGCAGTGCATGAAATAACTAGCTAGAACTTGTTAAGTTTATTAGCACACACCTCCAGCAGCTTTCCCTTCAAGCTTTCAGGTTCTTTGAATTGCTGATTTAAAAAGGGTACAGTGAGAAAACGATTACTTCTTGAGTTTTAGAAAATAATAAATAAATATTTTTAGAAAATATTGTTACAGTTACAAAGTGTTAAGGCAGTTTTTCTTTTTAAGGCTGAAAAGGCAATTCTTGTTGTTGGCAATACATTATTATATTGCAGACTGGTGTAATTTTACTGTTCAAACAGTTGCTAAAGCAAAAGCTACCCTTTTTTCACTTCTTAAAGGAAGGAGGGGAAGGAAGGAAGGCACATTCATGGGACATACAAACACATTTTGGATTGGTTTCATAGTATCACTAATCTGGTATATTTGTTTATAGTCATTCTAATGCCACTTTAATGCCACAGCTAGAGACTGTTGGTCTGATCTGGACAGTAGACCTTGGTGTTACTCCCGCCATTGTCAGTATTCACACATTTGCTCATTCATATTCACCTATTATTGTTACAGCAAGATGTGACTATGAAAGTCTATAAGAGTTTAGATAAAGTGTGTCACACCTGGCAGTGTAAACACTTTCAGCTTCAAAGCAGAAGGATGTTTGCTGAGATGTGGGAGGTCCCCTGATCAAAAACCATTGCAAAGTTTACCTTGGTGTACCTAGTTAATCAAGTTGTGGGTTAATGATCGTCATTAAGCAGTACAGAGACACGTCATATAAGATCACATTAAGACCACAGAGGAGGGAGAAGAAGAAGGGGATGAGGAGAAAGGAGAGAAAGAAGAGAGGAGTCAGGAGTTGAAACTTGAAGCTTACTGCTTCATATATATATACATTTTTCTGCACACAATATATAAACTGAAAAAAAAACAGTATAGCCATATTAAATTTTTAAGATAGATCAAATATTACTGTTTCCTTGGAAACAAGCACCTGTACAACTTCACTACTCAAGCAAGACCTGTTCTATTAAAATAGAACTAATTTAAAAATATTTAAACACCATTATTGTTTACTTGGAATATGTAGTACTTGGTAATGGAGGGGCTCTAAATGAAGGATGGGGTAATGGAGGGGAGATAGATGCAGTAAGAGGCTGGAATAAAGGGAAGCTGAGATAATTTTATTTTAATGCATTTTCTAAAACACAAGAATTTAGGGCATTTATAAACAAGAGAAGACCATTTGGCCTATCTAGTAAAGAGTTGATTGGAGCTCCTTCACCAACTGTTTCTTTATAATTACAATAAAATCAGCTTTAACGATATGATTTAACGATATGGGCAGCTTTTTTCAGACGCATATTACCACCTGTGTAAAGAAGAACTTCATAATTTCAGTCCTAAGTGCACAATGTTTTTATCCCTGCCATTGTTCAAAATTTATTATAGTTCTAAATGTAAATATTAACCTGCCAATATTTTTAGTCTGATTCTCATTGATGGTCAAAAGGCAAGCTTTCCAATTAGATTTTGTTGATTTACTAGTGCTTTCTAATGTAAGATCATTGGATAAGGCACATGTGGTTATGTGTGTGAATTATGGGTTTTGGTCTGAAGTCATTAAAGTTACAATCAGTGCCATTTTCTCTGAATGCTAGGGAAGATATGAAGAAATTAACTAAAAAGTTAACACCTTGTAGTCAGATCTTTTCAGATCTCAGAAGCTTAGTGTGGCTGGGCTTGAATAGTATTAGGATGGGAGATGTCTCAGCAGAACTAGGATGCTCGTGTAAAACCAGATCTACAATGTTTCCGACGTGGGTGTTTTCTGCTCATGTAGAATTTGATACAGCTGAAAATCTATATTAGTTCCATCTACAAAGTGTATTCAAATACTGCCTCTTGTGACAAAACTATATGACAAATATGGACAAAACTTTATAACTTTATAAAGGGTCTAACATAACATTGTATGGAGGCAATAAGCTTTATTGAAATTTGAAATTTAAATGATTGCTTAATATTTCACTGTAGGCAAACAGCATCAGACATGTGGATTTTCCATCTCAATGTTTATTTGACCCATGACCTCACCAACCAGTCATCCTTTCCGCCCCAAAGTTTTTGAATTAAAATAAGTGCCATCTAGTGGCATTTGGACTCATTAGCACCCCTACAAGCAAATATATATTTTTGGGTGTAGTGGGGCTATTGAAACATGAAATGTGGGATGGTATAATAAAAAACAAAATGTCTACATTGCATTTATAGCTAGTCAATGTACGCTTATACTTTACTTATTATGTGTAGACATGTAACAAAAGACTTGAAGCGTAAGAAAATGTGACAGTATGGAGAGTCTCATGCTTTGCTGCACAGCTGATACATTGCTCTCATTTGCCAATCTACACTGCAAAATTGACTTTCATGGACAGACATCAGATGCTCATAAAAATCTGTTTCTAGTGCTTCTAGTGTAGATTACACTTGAAGTTTGTTGTTGACCAGTAGGGGGAACTCTTTCTTCTGGATCAAAATTGCTAAACCATTGCCTCACTATAGTGACTGGAAACAGTGGTAGGAGGTGTCATCCTTTGATCAGACAATAAACTGAGATTCTTATTCATTAAAAGATTCCATGGTGCTTTTCAAAACAGTAGGGTGGCCTAGCTAAATTTCACTCTGGGCTTGTACAATCTGGTTTGCCTTAACTTTCCTCTTAATTTAATCAGAGTGGGATTTTCTTCTACCTGTAACCTGATCTGCTGTTTAGTGAGGTTGCTGGGATATAATAGCTGCCTTGCATTACAAAAGAGCTCGCTGCATTTCAGTGGTGAATGAAATAATTCAATCCTATGAATAAAGCTCTTTGAAATCCTCTTGGATGAAAAAGCACTAAATGCACTAACAAAAAGTAATTATTATTGTTGTTATAAATAGGGGGTTATGAAAATGTTGAATATCAGAAATAGATTGAGCAGATTAATTAAGACTTAAAATCAATAATCATAACCCCCAACTTGTAAACATTTTGCTAAGAATATAATTGAGTAGTTGCCACCTGAGTTCCTTGTTCTGAAAATAGTATTTAAGTGTTCTTAAATAGAAATAAGTTAGGCAAACTGGGTTAGGGTTAAGTCAAGGATTAAATGACTATGAATAAAACACAATACACACACTAAACAATTCAACATAAACATACACCATACGAGGTAAAGTATTTACAACAAGGTGTTCCAGAAGCCTATGTGCTGAGAAACAGAAACACCCCAGATTGCTATTAAGTATTCAAATTGTTGTAACACCTACACAGGTCACGAACGAACTATGACCAACTAAACCTACAGATAAATCTCTCTAAAAATTCAGACGCTACAAACTGATTGGGAAAATATATCCCTATTCTAAACACCGACTAACCAGGATAGGCTGTGTTTAAGAGTCTGTATACAGGAAAGAGTTTCCTAAAAACAACAGAACTGCAAGCTGTCTTGATGAGGTTCAAATTTGTAACTCAAATCTAATCATTACACATCTGGACAAGGAGCTCTCACTTTGTACCTCTTCCTCTTCTACCACTCTTTTCTCCTTTCTCCTCTCTCCTTTCTCTCTGTGTTTGTTCCCCTGTCTCCTTCCTTTCCTCTCTCTGTATCTGCCTGTTTTTTATCCTGTGTTCCTGGACTGCTGATGACACTCTTAATGATTTATTAATTAATGTATTTATTTATCTTAATTAACTAAGGTAAACCAAGTAAAACCCCACAATTGCTTTGATCAGTGAATCTCAGACCCCTGTATTTCAGCAAACATTTTGCATGGTACTGACCACTGTCCCTTAGATTATGACACCTCAATAGGCACTTCCCATCCAATAAAAATAACATCATCTTTATTGTTATTATTGACAATAAATATTAGTTGTTATGATACATCTGTAAGTTTAATATTTTTGTTTGATTACCACTAGATTTTGCTGTATATGTTTTATAAAGGGTGGCATGGTGGCACAATAGTTAGTATTACTGCCTTACAGTGTTGGGGCCCTGGGTTCATTACTGGACCTGGGGAGCTATCTGCATGGATTTTGTATGTTCTCCCTATGTTGAAGTACTGTACTATGTTATGTGCAAAGTACAGTGTACTCTAAAATAATCTTCAGGTTAGATTTTTAGATTTCAGATGGAGCTTTATAAATTCTGATTTAAAAAATGCTAATATGGTTACTGCACAGGTAAATAGACACATATGAATCAAACAGTGAAATTCACTTTCTCAGAATTTTTACTACATACAAGCATCTTCAAATGTCACAAAAATTATAATAGAAAAAATAATATTTTAAATAAATAACAGAAATGTAATTTTGCTTTTCCAAAATACCCAATTAGTATTGTCTTCAAAATTGAGTAATTCTTTATGCTTAAGAGGAAAAAACAGTGTCTGTAGATTACTTGTATAAATGGCCATTTAGTGAACTATTATAGCTCCCATATGGCAATTATCATGGTTTTTGCCCACACCATGGAGCTGATTTTCTTCACTCATTCTGTTTCTGGTAAGCAGTATAAAATCAAGCCATTGATTGATTATCCTTACTACAGGCAACGTAATCTATGTGATTAAGTGCTCATGTGGGAAAGCGTACACTGAGATGATGATGAGAGCACTAAAAGAAGGATTAGCAGAGAATCATGGTGCTATTAAATATGTCAATCAAGACTATCCTGTCATAATGTATTTGCAAAAATCTAGCACCCATTTATCTTCTTCATAGCACTCAATGTCAGGACTCTGGGATACACATACTTAAAAGCAGGTGTTTCAAATTCAGAAAGTAATAGATTTAATCCAGTTGACAGAAAAGAATAGTTCACTTTACACACATGATACTCTTAAATATCAAACATAAAGTGTACCTTTTATTAATGAAATTTAAAATACCAGTTATATTTAATAGCATTATACAGCATTAAACAGCATTATAATACGTATTTATAAACATATTATAAACAGCATTTTTTATGATTTCATGTTTTAACTAACTGTTTATGTTTCTATTATCCAAAATATTAATCCTCAAGATGCATACTATTCTTTTCTCTAAATTCATTTGCTAGATTTAACAAAACAGTTTAGTCAGGTAAATATTACTTAGTGTTTCTGGTGCTATAAAGGAGAGACCAAATGTTCTAGCTTTCAAAGCTCTACATGTATTTTCAGCAAATTCAGAAGAAAATAAAATGCAACTTTATTATTTTGTTCAGTCTTTTTAAGTGGCCACCTTGTTCTTATAATTCACCCTATTATTTATCATTTAGTATTCAAGAAAATTCTTGTTATAAATAATAGTAGTTTATTTACCTATAATTATATATTTGTAGATTTCATCTTAGGGACTAAGATGGTGTCTCAGATAGTTTATGGATGGTACTGATACTAAACCTCCAGTCTGAGATTTAATTCCTGTCTGGTACTAATGGAAAAAAAAACAGTGCAGCTTAGTGTCTGTACCTGTCCCTGAGAAAATTGCCTCTTGTGTCTCTCTCCTTACTGACATTATTGACTTTATATTCATAGAGTTTGCATATTTCATATTTTCTAGCAGCATAAGCGAGTGTTGTAAGTTCAGAAGATTTGTTACAATTCAGTAGATAGCAAGAAAATGATTTCTTAGACTGTCATACTACAGCCCTTGTGATCAACATAATGTATTGAAAGTTAAGATGGGTCTAGTTCGCCAACAGAAAATCGGAATCAATCTACTATAAGAAAACTAAAATATTTAAGAAATTTCCAATTTTAAATGGATTTTAAAGCACACATTTAAAGATGAGACGCTGCATGGATATTTAAAATCACAACTTGTATATTATCTTAAATATACAAGTCAACAAAAATGTTATAATTATCACTGTTGCTTTATGAATCTACAGCTCAGACGGTGGTTTGATGAGCAGATGAGGTGTGCAGCGCTTATTAAACAGTCTCATTCCTTAGCGGAGGTTGTGCTACATGCAGAGAGAGAAGGACTCTTCTCCTGAGCAAGGTACCTCAGTGGAGAACTCTTCAATTCCTCCGCATGTGTAGTAGGGCTGTAGGACTGCAATGATTTTCTCTGCTGCCCTGTCATGCTTGAATGGAAAAAGAGGCTGAAAACCAGAGATCATCAGCCAGTTCATAGAGGAGGTTTATTAGGAGGCCATGATTGGTAAAAGTCAAGGGGAAATTTGGCCAGGACACCAGGGTTAACACCCCTACTCGTTTTGAGAAATGTTTTTAATTTTATGACCACAGAGGTAAGGACCTCAATTTTACATTCATCCAAATGACAATGCTTTTTTTTGCAGTATACTGTCCCCATCATTAAATTAGGAGCATTTGGACCCACACAGACTGAAGGGTGACTGCTCCCTACTTATCCCACTAACACCACTTCCAGCAGCAACCTTTGCTTTCCCAGGGGGGTCTCCCATCTAGGTACTGGCATTGACAACTAATTTATGTCAATGAATCTGGTTTAGTTATTAATCTAGCTAAGATGTCATATTATACCAAAACACAAAGATTAGCAAATGCTTGAAAAGCAGCAAAGGAAATTCAAACATACAGTTTTTTATGCACAATTTAAGACTGTGCAAAGATCTAGCAGATGACATATTGTATAATGTAGACAAGTGCGAAATGCCAGGAGAAGGGAAAAACTTAGATTAAGGAAGCTACTTATAAAAAAAGAAAAGTGGTTATGTTGACACATGATTTACATTTTCTAGACAATATGGAGAAGTAATAAAAAAGCCAAATGTTAGGTTATATAGAGTATTTAAATGCATATCATTTATATCATGGAATGTGATATCACAATTGTAAACAGAGGACATAAGCAGAAGATATGGAGAAGTGCATTTAAAATTGATAGAAAGAGGCACATTTTTCTTTTCTTGCTGTGTTGTGAAAGCTTATACTCATATCTCGTAAAGTCATACCTTTACTTTACTTGATATCTAGACTTTGACCTCTTCAAAAAATGTAATTGCTAATGGTGAATGGACTATGACACAAGAAGAGAAGAATATTAAAAGAATAAAATATCCCCTTAATTTTAAGTAATGGGCAAGGGTGGATTAAAACCTACCATCACTAACACAAATGAGATCAGTTGTACTTATGTAAAAGTTTGAGTTAAGTTAACTAAGGCTTGTAATAATCATGTATAAGTGAATTCAAAGATTTTTCATACTAACCTTGTATATTTAAAATAAAATGGGTCGTGTTCACAATTTGTTCTTCATTTCTGACTGTGATTACAACCCCCTCTTGATTACAAAATTGTTATTCTTTTCCCAATCAGTAGTCATTGTTTGACTTTCCTCATCTTCCATTTATCTCTTACTAATTTACAGTTGAAGGATTTGATGTTTTAGTGATACACTTCATTATTTTTTTCAGAACAAAGTATACAATTTGTAACAAAGAATCAGTAAATAATGATTACAACTTCTTTAATCCATTCAAACTATTTTTACTATAAAATATAAAAATATTTTTTGAACACTGAAACTTCAAATATTTGCTCTATTGAAATTAATACAAATGCATCCTTAGTTTGTCATAATATTTCAACTTAATACAGATCAAGTAATATGCAATATAACAAATACTACCAATATTTCATATTTTCATCTATATATGAAAATTAGCTGTGTCTGCAGTTCTTGATATATAATAAAGATTTGTAAACCATTGATTGTTTTTCAGTGTTTTAACAAAATGAAAGCTTAACTAAGCTGCAAAAAACTCTGACCCCTGAAAATATAATGTCACATTTTTCATAGTAAGTCCAGTGAACTCACATTTTCCATTTAATATGTGATCAGATAACTTTGTGTCTGTGAAAATATATGGTGCCGAAAAAAATAAATGAAATGTGAAGGATGTAGACTGTCAGATGAAAGACTTTGCTGTTACTTCTGATTTAATGAAGCTTACCGCCTGTAGGATTATTTTTTATAAAGCCACCATCTGTTTTATTTGGGGAAAAATAAATTAACTTCGTAGCATTTTCAGTTGTGATGTTTTTCAAAATTCATGACATTACCATATTTTCTATTTTCCTATTATAACCTACATTGAGAATTTATTTTTCATTCAGACGTCATTACTGTAGATCTACAATCATGTTAAAATTCCTTCTTCTCATTTAAAAATCTGTAACTAAAAATAAAAAACACTTACAAAGCTTAGACATAATAAAGTTTTCAGTTTTTATAAAAATGTTATTTTTAAGCCAGCCACTGATTCGAGAACAGTAATACATTTTGTATTGTGATGAATATAATAGTACACAATATACACAATATTCTAACAAAAGTCTAACTGGATTGAAATTGACATGTATATCTATGTATTGTAACACTTTTTTGCCTTGTTTATTGTTCCCCAAAATATCTGAAATATGATAACAATGTGTCTACATAAACATTTAAGTCTTTCCCATAAGGAGCCTCTTCAAGTGGAAGAGTGTTCCCTTGGTGTTTCCCAGTTCATAATTGTAGTTTATATTTTTGCTACATGCAAGCAACATCCTGAACTTTTCTACATTAAATTTTGTCTTCTAGGTGTCCATACAGTCCTAAATTTGACCTAATGTTTTTAATTTTTCTTTTGCAGCTACATGTGCAGTGATAGCACATCTTCCTTTTGTCAGTATTTGGTATCATCTGCTAACATCATCATCTGCTATCATCAGGATCCAGCTCATTGGATTAATTTATTAAAGGCAAAACAAACATCTCTGAGGTATATATTTGCATATTAATTACTTTCTGCATCCTTTTAAATAGTCGAGTATTCATGGCTAACTGTGATACATCTGAGTGACTATTGCATAAGCACCAATTTATGTAATTTGTGAGAGAGCTAATAGGTTGCAGGCAATGAAATGTCTCTGTTATTTGCCATCTTGGGTGTTCATAGCCAGAAATTTCTAACCTAGCAAGACATTACAACCAGATACAGTTAATGATAGGTCAATTTCTGGCAGACCACAAGTCATAACACCTTGCCAAGATCAATAGGGAGGTCAAAGTATGATAGTATGGGCAGGAGTCAATACGGAACTCCACTTGTAGTTATTAAAGGCAAGTAGCCAAGTACTACATTGTCTGGTCAAGTCCTGGGTCAGGTCCTCACTTCTAGAGCTTACTGCTGGTTCATTCTGATGTAACAGCATTTCAAAAGGACAGCGCATGTGTGCATTGAGCTTTTGTAACAATGACTTTTTGAGAAAAGAAAATATGAGAATTGCACTGTGCATACCCTAACTTCCATAGCTGAACTCAAATAAACATTCGGCTACGACGATTATGCAGCAGTGACATTGATTTCCAGTACCAAGCCCTCAAAATGTACTCCTTTTTCATCAACAGAGGATACCCTAGCAGTGTTATTGACAGGGCCCTTGCCCGAGCCAAAAACACCCCTCGGACCATAAACTCAAACAGGAACTCCCACCGTAACAATCACTTTCCTTTGGTGTTTCCCTACCACCCCAACACACTTCCTATCCCCAGGATTATTCACAACAACTTTTCCATCTTACAGGATGATCCCTCCATTGGGGCCCTCTTTCCTAACTGCCTCATCATCTCATATCACTAACCACCTAATCTGCGTAATCATTATAGTACTCGGAGACAGCTTCAGAGAACAAGTTAGGGCCATGAAGACTAAAGATCTCTCCAAGACCATTGTTTCTCATTTCACCTCTGACGGCCATGATCACACTAATCTCTCTGTCTGTGTTCTCAAAGACGGTTTTCCGAACTCATACATCCGAAAGACTACAGAAACTAAAATTATCCTGCAGCTAGGATCACATCTTCCCCCTTCTCTTAACGACAGACTACTTTTCTTCTAAATTCTCTGTATTCATTGTAGGTTTCATTTGACACCTCTCTTCACCTATCCTGACTTCACACCTCCAAGAGATTGGCCTCTCTTTCTGTCCCCTGCTCCCGCCTCTCGCTCCTCCTCTCTCCCAGCTTTTGTTCTCCCGCTACATTACCTTTGCTTACTGTCCTATCTTTCTCACCCCTGAAGAAGGCCCCACGGCCGAAACGTTGTATTTTCTTTCTTCTCTTTTCAGCATGAAATAAACCTATTACTTGTTCTTTTGCAGCCTATGCATGCTGACGCAGCTACCCACCTGAACTACTACATCAAATAAACATTTGTTTGATGATGTATAATATCAAGCTCCAAGTCACCAAACATGGAGACTCCTGCTCCACTCAGTATACTTTGGACCCTGCTCTGTTCCTAGACCCTTCTGCTCCCATGACACATGTGTCTCTCTTGGATCCTCCAGGACCTCTGCTGTCTTTCACACCCCACGATGTCGACTGGATTTCACTCACACCCAGTCATCCCTCTGACTACTGGGTCTGCCTCAAGACACTGACATCACCACCTGATGCCACCAGGCCGGGTCCATATACACGCAACACACATCTAAGTCTGCAACATTTCAACCTCGTGCCCAGACTCATAAAACTCACTCTAACTTCACACAACCTCTACCCTGATGCCTCTTCGTCGCATCTCAAGTTGTGTACACATAGCTGCCAAAACACCTTTCCTTAATGCACAGCCACCCCTGCCTTTTTCCCTTTTCCTCTTATCTTTACTTCTTTTTACCCTTACTCATACTCACACTTGTGGCCCGACTAGCTCTGTTGGTAGAGCATGATGCTCATAATCTCAGGGTAGTGGGCGCCAGGTACTCCATTCATTGCTTTAGCATTTCGCAAGTGAGGGATCTTCTTCTGCACCCTAGTCTCTGTTTCTCACTATTCACTATCACACATTATCATGCTACTCCACTCACTCAGTGGACTTTTTTCTGACAGCCTTGTACTATCAATACGAACAGGCTGGCCCTTTACATAAATCGATCTGTATTCATTCCACAGTCCAGTCTAGAATTGCTGTTCTTCCCAGTTCCTTCCAGGGTTCCTAAAGTAACCAAGTTAAAGTGATGTTTGTGAATTATCACCAAATCCTAATCCATGCTATATGAATGTGGTGTCGTACCCATGTTGTGTTGGTTACCGATTCGTGTTGGGTTGATAATTATATTGAAGAGCTTTGTTGATAGCTGTTTTGTCACTTTAAGAGATGACAGTCATTCTGGTGAGCCTCTTAGTCCACGTTTTGTGAATTGGAGAGATGGTACAAGATGGCAGTCTGGTTAGATGAAAAAGATTGACTGGTGAAAGGAAAGTTATGCGTTTAGCACATACATTATTTAGTTGAATATGAACCAATTTGTATATTAACCTGCAATAAATCAATATGTATACTGTATATTTATATAAATGATGCATGTGGCCACGGAATGAGCTCCAGGAAAAATATACAGTACAGATAAGAACATAACTAATACTCAAGAAAAAATAATGAATGTACAAAGTAAAGAAATAAATGTCATACATAGTGACGAAGTTGCATCAATATACTCCTATTCATGACCAAACTATTCCAGTACCGTTACACATGGTATTCCGAATTGGCTCCTGACACTCCTGCAAAAAGCCCTGCACCGAAAAAGGAAAAAAGTGAATTGACACAACTGGAAATGCAAGAGAATACTATAATGATACTGGCAGCCAAAATCAATGATAGAGCAGAGATCTTAGAAGGGATGAAAATAAATAACACAGCCAGTATAGAAGCATTAAAAAAATCAATAGATTTTTAATTTTAAGAGATTTCCTATCTTGAAATTAAACAAATAAATAACAAGAAAAACAAATAAAAGAGCTAATGCTAAAAGTAAATTAAGTTGAAAGATATAAACGATGATAGAATCTGAGCTTTATGGGGTCCCAGAGCTGGAGAATGAGGGTATAGCGGCAAGGCTTATTAATAATACAGGAATTAAGTTTGCTGCTCCCTTGCCAGTCTCTCTCTCCCTCACCTTAGTGGTGCTGGACACAGAGAGGCCATTCCATTTGGTTCAGATTTAAGGTGTTTTTCTATCGGATAGAGTTTCCTGATAAGGAACAACTCCCATGGCTGAGATTCTCCAGCCACCCTAATAAATGGTCATCTCTTGCGCCTTACTGTCTGGGAGATTCCAAGGGAGAGTCTTATGCCAGGTTGTTTACAACCCTAAGGTCAGAGTGCATTGTTACTCATCCTCCACCTCGATCAGCCAATCAGGAACTGGTAGGGCAGGTTAACCCTACGTGGGACTCGAATGCCCACGGAACGTTCAACCACTGAACGACCATAGTTCCTCCAGATAAAAGAGGCAGCACAGGGCCCAGAAGGTGCCCCTCCAGGACATTCTCAGACTCAAGTGACAATCAAGTGACGGCCAGTGTGTCTGAGTGCCAGAACTTTACTTTGTTCAAAGAGTCGAGACCGGAAGTCGCCCGCATGTAACCAAAGGATCTGCCCGAGGTTAGCCCAGCAGCAAGCCTCGTGAACCGCCGGTACTCCACCGCGAACGCTCGCCTGATCAACGAGTGAACTAAGGTCGGAACTGTTGACAGCTGAATCTCAGTATTCAGGACTAACGCTACATCGGGAACTAACTGGTCTTCTTCCCGTCTAAAGAGTGTGACTTGCATGGACCCGCAGTCACTTTTTCATATGCACAAACTCTTGCTAGTTTAGCCAAGACTAACTAACCGGTCTTCAGAGAGCCCACTGCCAGCGCGCCACAGCAGTAATCTCTCCCTCCTTCTCCCCCACCTCACGCCGAACCAGGATTGCCTGGCACCAGGCCAGACGACACCGATTGAATGCAGCAACAGCCTGTCACTGTTCCCTTGTGTCTGCGGGAGATCTGAATCCACACAGCATTCTGCATTACAGCTCGAGAATTCAATTGTTACCTCAACCTGAGTTGATATCAATTTAATTTGTATGAGTGACATCGTCCTTGCTTTCAAGTATCTAGTGTAGAAGTTGTAATTAAAGCTCATTAACAAAACAATATAAATGAATGGTATACTGAATGTATGTCTCTCTTGGTTTGTAACTCTTCGTGATTCAATATATACCTTTTGTATTCTGCTAACCCTCACTATAAGATCTGTTATGTTTACATGCACATTTTATATATTAATAAATGTATTCTCGTGTATTAGTATCCATGTGTGTGCATTGCTGAGTTATCCCACAAGGCTGGTTTTCTAATAGCCATCAAAGAATCATTTTGTGACTTTCTGCTACAATTAATAATTGTCCCAGTAAATGCACAAAACCCCTACAAGGGCATTAAACAAAAACTAATTGAATTAGCAAACTTGGTCTTGCCGATGTCAAAAACTAATATTGAATCAACAATAGACATTGTACATCGACTGGGGAGAATGAAACTGACTGAAGACGTTAAACCGAGAGCTATCATCATCCAGTTTATAAAAAGAACTAGGGGGGATTCCCTATGGAAAAATGCAAAAGGGAGGGAATTTTTGAGGAGCAAAAATGTCAAGTTTGGAGAAGACTTGACACCATCCGACAAGCTGCCCGGAACACCAGTTGTAGCCATTGGTAGAGTCAGCATGAAAGAAGACTAAAGCTTATTTTGTAGGAGATAAACTTATATTGAGGGTAAAGAAGAGTGCAATAGCTTATCTTTTGAGACTAGGAAACCTAGTCTCACTTGAAATCTACAACTTTTTCCCATCAATATCAGGGGCACACAAAATATAGTGAAAAGAAAAGCTGCCTTTTTTGTTTTGTAAAAGGTTTAAAGCTAATTTTTACTTTATTCAAGAAACACATGCTTGTGATTCTGATCTTAATTTCTGGAGAAATCAATGGGGAAATCATGTTTGGATGTCAAACGGTAGCAACCATTCTGCTGGGGTGGTGACTCTAAAAGGAAAATTCAAGGGGAAACACTAAAATACATAATTCTGGTCGATGGATACTCATGGTAGTAGATATTAATGAAAACCGTTTTATATTGGGAAATATATACTCAACTAATAAGTTACAAAATAAAATACTTTTTACAAACTATGAGGAAGAAATAAACAATCTTTTAGAAAAAAATGACCATGGCTAAAATAATCATGGGGGGAGGGTGGATTTTAACACTATTCCAAATGATAATATAGATAGAGGGCCTCCAAAAATAGAGGGAAGAATCTGATGGTTGGAATAACATTTATTTTTGTTTGAATATGATTGATATTTGGAGATGTAAAAACCCTGATAAAATCCAGTTTTCTTGATGCAGGAAAGATATGTCAAAACAGTCAAGAATTGAACCCAGTTCCTTGGAGATTCAAACTGTCATGAAAGAAAATATAATAGGAGTTAAACTTAGAGACAATAAATCCCCTGGTAATGATGGTTTGAACAGTGCATTTTATTATTTTTTTAAAAAATGAGAAGGTAGGAGGACTTGAGTTTTTACTGAAATGCAATTTTGATGTTAACAAGATCCCCATTAAGTTATCCAATTTTCAGAAACAGATACTTATATCATGGACACTGGAAAACACACATTTTCACCACATACATATAGTACTTGGAATAACAAGGATATACATGTAAAAATAAATCATTTATTTTCAAAGATGGCTTGATAATGGTATTAAGATTCCAATTACTCCAAAAGAATATGCAGTAATGTTTGATGCTATTTCTAGTGGGGTTATTATTCTCCTTACAGGCAATAACTGAACATATAATCAATATTCAGCCAATCAATTAACATATATTGTCTTATTGGATGGTGTTAATATTTTAGAAAATAAATTTAATAATAATTATTTAAAGAACATATGTTTACCAACATACATTCCACCTGCAAAGACTTATTGGAATTCTAAATTGAATAATAATTATTGGCAGAAAGTATGGAAAATGGCAAATATGTATTGTCTTACCAATAAAATTAAAGAAGTGTCATATAAAAGTATTCATAAAATTTATCCTGTTAAACAAACATTATCAAGATTTAAACTC
The DNA here is from genome assembly GCF_055471065.1 of Atractosteus spatula. Taxonomy (NCBI): domain Eukaryota; kingdom Metazoa; phylum Chordata; class Actinopteri; order Semionotiformes; family Lepisosteidae; genus Atractosteus; species Atractosteus spatula. The sequence continues at coordinate 31,627,872 of NC_142706.1, read as the reverse complement.
AACTTAGATTATCAATGTGTATTTGTTAACATGAATAAAAAACTAAATGTCATTTGTTTTATCAATATATTCAAACCAAAATGGATTTAGTGTCTTGGAACATTTCTTATTAAGATCATTAAATATTCAGACTTCTTTTAATGTGTTTGACACCTTATTTTACATGCCCTGATATGGACCAAAGGATTATATTTATAAAAAATATATTACTTATTACGGGGGATAACATACTGTATCCATAAAATGAAATGGACAAAGTCCCCTGTTTAAAATAAAAATTGAATTTTACATTAAAACAATTCAAAACATCAAATATAAGAAAGCTAAACAAACCATTGACATGTTTTGTTAAATTGTTTCTGTAACTTAGTGAAGTACTGTACTTCTCACTATTCTTAAAATGTACGTATACAATATTATTAGTATACAATTATACTTATTATTATTAGTATACAATATTATTAGTTAAATGCCAATTGATGATGTTTGTGTTTTGTTAATGGTTATAAATAAAGCATTAAAAAGGTAAAAAAAATAGGTTCTGTGAATTGGGAAGAGGTAAGCATTGTTATAGCAGTTCTAGGAAAAATATATTTGTAACCTATAAAATTTGATCAACATTGTACTATGCAGTTGTTTGTATTCATTTAAGTAATTTTAAGTAATTAATTTGAAGTTAGTAACTTTACCATACAGCAACTTTGTTACATTGGTGAAATGTTAGGAAATGTAATTTTATTAGTTTTATGTGAGACATATGGTTCCTACGGGTCTTCCATCTGCGGTCTCTTTCGTTAACAGGGCACCGGTGACCCATGTTGGAGAGAAAAGTGAGGTGCACGTCCACAACTCTTTTTATTTTATGTATACTGAATTATACAGGTATGTAAAATTGCAAAAGCTGTTCACTGTGTATTGAGGGAAAATTTGATAATACTAATTTACAGTATATTTATGTGAGCTTATAAGCAGAACACAACGCAGAACGACAGACATTTTTAAGAACAGAAGATCCACATGAGCAACCGAAGGTGTTAGGTCCATTACAATAAAAAAAAAATGTTATTCTTCTTGATTCCCTCTGGAATCGATGTTGAAAATCCTTCCCTACTGGGGGTAACTAAAGATGCAGCCTGGTAGTCTGTGTTATCTTACAAGGCAGATACACTCTGCTTAAAAACTGATTTCAGCCTCACTCACCAACTGCTTTAGTACATTGGATCTAGTAGTAATTGTAAATGAGTGGATGGAGAGTTACTTTCTTTTTCTTAGTGCAGGCTTATGCGGAATTAGTCAGTTAGGAAGGTAAATGTCACGGATGTCGGAGAGGACGAACAGTGGAATGACAGGAGAGTGAAAAGACCCTATGCGTAGCGGCAAGACAGGGATTAGCCCAGGCTCAGCTGTTCAGGACATGCCGTATAGAAACCTATGCCCTCAGGTAGCGGACGTGGGGCGACCTGGTGCTAGGCGGGTTTCAGGACATCAGAACGTCAATGCTGAGCGAAGGCAGACTGAAAGACACGGAAATATATAGCCCCAGAGAGAGAGAAACACCGGAAAGACAGCAGAGGACCGGAAATGAGAGAAAGGACAGAGAAGGAGCGCCCTCTGGCTGCAGAGGGCTTGACAGTAAAAAAGGACTGCCTAAAGAATATGGTCCAGAGTTAGCCAAAGTTGACCCAAATGTTATTCAAACCTTTTAATGCAATTTTCAGTGTTATGTGCAGTTTCTATAAAATCATCTGGTATAAATTCAATTAAATCATATTTAAACAGCATCTCAAATGTATTTTACATTGCTCATATTGTCACAACATATAGAAGCAGTGGATTAGAACTTGAGACTTGTCATTTAAAAAAAAATATATCAACCAAGTTGACAAAATCTGTCCATCATCAAATAACGTTATATTGATCAGCGTGGTAAGACTTCTGTTGATGGAAAATTATGGAAATTAGGTTTTAATTTGGTTAATATATTCCATGTTTCATAACAATTTAACCTTATTGGATCTTGATAAGACAGAATGTAACCTGGCAGTTACAGAGTACATGGTAGGCTTAAACCTTCCTGGACAGGGAAGGGCATGCACATGATTCTGGGGGCAAATTTAGAAAGGTTTCTTAATCTGAAGAGCAATTGTTTTAACTGTGGCAATAAATAATAAGAACTGTAGAAAATCCTAAGAGATTGTGCATGCACAAACTCCATACAGAAGGTGTCAAAAGACAAAATCAAACCAGGGAACTAAGCTGTACTTACCACCATGCCATTATACTGGACAACATGTTATTAAATAAAGATAAACAAAAACTTAAATTGACTAGTAAAAAGGAATAATGAGAAAATGTGCAGGGTGTTTTTTTATTTCATGGAATTCTGTAAAATGAAAAGAGGGTGCATCTGGTAGGTAAAGGAAAGAAATTAAAAAATAACAAGGATATAACATAATAACATTGTATGGGAAAAATATAAACACCTGTGTTAGTATCACAGGAAGGGCTGGAGGTGCCCAAGTTCATTTGAAGATGTGCGCATGCAACACTCAGGATTGACACCACAAAGCCAAGTAGGTAGTTGCGTCAGCATTGCGTAGGCTGCAAAGGAACAAGTAAAGGTTTATTCCAAGCTGAAAAGAAAAGAGACACAATGTTTGTGGAAGTGTGAAAGTTTCACACCTGAAGAAGGCTCTACAACCGAAATGTTGTGTCTTTTCTTTTCAGCATGGAATAAACCTTTACTTGTTCCACCACAAAGCCAAGCTGAGCACAGGGTTCAGGTTGTGTCATGATCACTAACCCCTCCTCTTAAGGGCGCTCCAGCCCTTCCTTGTTTGCCTCATTCCCCGCACATGTTCCTTGTTCCAGCCCCTTTTCAGTTCCCCCTTAAAAGCCAGACGCAGACGCCAATCTTGGCTCTGCATTGGTTCCCGTATCATGCGAGCCCGGGTCCTGGATGCGTCTGGCTCCCTCATGGTTTTAAGTTTCTGTTTCTGTTCCTGTTCCCATTCCCCCTGCCGGTCCCAACCCGGTCCTGGTTTTTAATCTCCTGTCTTGGATGGATCACCTGGCCATGGACTTCTGCCTTGTTTTTGGACTTCTCTTTGGATTTGTCTCCGGATTGTTTGCCTCGCTACACCTTCCCCGACCACCAGCACTCCTTGGACATGCCCCCATGTTTTTATTCCCATATCCTGCATGACATTTTCCCAGTGTTTCCTCACTCAACCCCGGATCGTGTCGTCTGCATAGGGCCCAGAAAGAACTCTTCCGTGACAGGTTGGGACCCCTAAAACCACCATACACAAAAGTCAGATGACACAGGACACATAGCAATAAATATCAAGACAAAGAAAGGCAGACAAACAGACAGAGTGCTCTTTCCACACAGATAGGTACAAATAAACAAACAAAACCATAATGTTATACTTGAATGTGAGTCTGATTTCTTTACAAATAACAGGAACTGATTAACATAAACAATAACATAAAATATGGTTATACTAGTGTGTGTATGAAATGGGAATTTGCTACTTGCACCAAGACAAGCAAAGGAACGTATGAACATGTGTATAATTTAAGTGGGTTAATTTTCTCATTTTTTGTTGTCACAGTGTGCGGTGTAAGATACTGTCCGCAGACGGCAATGGAGACCCTTCTGTCACAGATATCTCCAGCACTTTGAGTTTCCTGAAATCCACTAAGAAACAAAGTTGTACTATAAAATTATTATATAACACTGGGTCTATGAGATAAGGGTGTATTAGACCAAATCAGCCAGTTAAATTGCCTTTCATCTTTAAAATCCCTTGGCTTTTCTACTACTCACCACACCATAAAATGAAACATAGGACACAGGTAAATCATCAAATGCAGCAGTAGTCTTTGAGAGGTTGGCAATGCATCTTTAGTAGTTTCCCTGGAGATGTTAGCCATATGTTGTGAGGGTAAACAACAGAAAAAATCAAAGATGCAATTTTAAATTGGAAATGTGTAGTTTTACTGGAAATGTTACATTTCACAGTGTAATTTGACTGGTGGCTGTGCAATATTAAAATAAAGATTAAGTTAGATTAACAAAAATATAAAATTGAGAACATGACATTGTTGTGGGAAATCCTTCATCCAAGGAGCAGGACACAGTCTTTCGTGGATTCAGTTGTTTTATTGAGCTCAATAATGACATCAACGTGCGTTGGGTCTGCCCCATAGAACAGACAACACTGCAAGGGTTTCCCAGCTCTTATATACAGTATGATCTCAGGAAGATGTTTTGTTTCACCACGTCATGGTTATTCGTCTTGCCCTTTTGAAATGTAGCATGAGTTTGACCAGTTTGTCCTGTCCCAAGTCCTGTCCTTTGATGTGTAGCTGTCTTTGTTGGAGCTGCTTAAGATATGTTAAGTAAGCCGACACATTACACAATGTGCTTTATTGAATACAGATAAATTATATATATATATTTTTTCCATCAATATATATATATATAAGTGTTTTATGTTCCACTTCAACATTAATTTAAAAACTGGAGTATTGTAATTATTTATAGAGCAGAATAAAAGTCAGTTTACACTTTATCAGCCTTGGCTCCTTGCTTCTGGTTTTAAAATAAATTTCATTATTGAGTATATTTCTCAAATATATTGGTTACAATTTTGGAGGTGATATACGGTACACAACTCTCAGAAGAAGCAGACAGAGAGTGTAGTGTATATCTCCTCCAAAACTGTAGGATGCGGCCTTCACACTTTGGACTCACTCTACTTCTCTACACTGAAATGCAAAGCTCTAAAGGTTTTCAGTGACCCTTCCCACCCTGCCTAACCTCTGTTTACTTTTCTCTTCTCTGGTAAGTGGCTTAGATCTATCAAGACAAGGTATTTGGTTCCATGACAGCACCTAGCCGAAAGCTGTGAGATGCATAAAATCTGCACTTTAATTTTAAAATGTTTGCATTGCTCATGCTGTTCTCAATGTTATTTTATTTTATGGCTTTTAATTGTGTGAGCTCAACAGTCCAAATTCCATGTAGCTAGCTGTTATGGCAATAAAGTATTGAACTTGAAATATCTGAAGTGATGTATGTCAGCTCCTTAGTAGGTGAAATATTTTGTAGTTAAGGTATTAGTAGTACCTGTAGCAGTGTTAAGAAGTAACAAGGCTGTTTAGATAAATACTGCTAAACACCTCTCACGGTGTAGTATGAGAAAAACATTTTTTACCAATTTAAATTTAACAAAATAACAATTACAAACATTTTGGGTTACACTATTTATATAAAGTTAGTGTGTTCCAGTGTGCCAAATTTATCATAAATTAAAAGACATTCTTATATGAACTGATTTGTTCTACTTTTTATACATAGTCTTTTAATTTCTTAGTTAAATATCATAGGTCGCTAGGTAGGAATATCCACCAGTGTAACGATGCATGCTTTTTTGCAGCAAAACACCCCAAGCATCCTGAGTGGCTGCATCTGAGTATTTCCTATCTGTTACTGTTAGTTGTAGGGAGGTGATTGGGACAATCCATTTGAGTGAATCCAAGCAGCTCCAAGAGATGCAAGCACTGGTTCAGCATAACACATTTTTACATCATTGTAATTTAACCAACGATTGTCTGTTATTGGATAGTGTGAAATACAATGTATTAATTGTTACAAATGGGGGTTTCTGAAAATTGTGAAAATCAGGATTTGACTGAGTGGTTTAGTAAATAAGCTTTGTTGAGAGGAGTAATAGTCCAGGCACACTCGGTTAAACAAATATTTATTACAATGACAAGACACAAACTACACTACACACCACAAAACATGCAACACACAAGTTATTCTATGTACAGTATTTACAAACAAGGCGTTTCAGAGGCCTAACATTCTGATCACCCAGGAAACCCAAAGACTTCTACCAAGTATGAAACTCTTAAAGCCTACATGGGTCACATAAAAGATAACCTGCCTTCTAACTAAATAAATGCAACCTGCGGTTAAATCTCTCTCTCTCTGCACCCCGAATGCCACAAAATAAATGGGAGCCTATATCCATATCCATAAAAATGCACCCTAAGCAGGAAACACGTTTCTAACTGAGGTATCCTATACCCAGGAAACCCTAGCTCCCTAAAAACACAGAATAGCATGCTCACTTGCAAGGTTCACATACAGATGCAGCCATTCAAAGTGCGCGGCACAGACACATACCGCGGGTAATTGGCTACGTCATCGCACGTCATACCGTGGTACGTGATTGGTTGACCAACAGGGGCACTCGTGGTGTGTTAGTCGTCATAGAAAGATTTAAATGTCTTTACTGTGCCCGTTTTAGTATTGAATATTTATATGGAATTTTATCACTGAAGGGAAATCTTAGTAGATGAGCATAAAAAGAATAGGAGCATAACGCGTGTGAAGACCATAAACGATATTAATTTTGGAACATAAACATACAGTATTACAGTATGTAAACTGTATATGGCTGGTCTCGGTACTTTAAAGAAAAAATACACACCAATATTCCATTTCTCCCTAAACATTTTAAGCATTTAAGTCTTTAACTAACATGTGAAATAACATGTATAAAAAGTGGTAGTTTTAAACTTTTCTGCGAATACGCTCGATACCGGAGTCAACAAGCATACTTTTAGAATTTGATTAATAGGGAATATAATATGGAATCACGTATCTAAAGAAATTAATAACGATATAATTATATTAATGTACTACAACACAATAGTACATGCAGTACAATGTCTGTTGATACTGTTTGTGTAGGGCTGTTTCACCACTCCTCGTGGTACTGTGGTCTAGTGCCTGACTTATAAACCACAGGTTGGGTGTTCAAATCCAGCTGGTGCCGTGACTTTTATTTTAACAAACATTTCTTTGAAAAAATAGAATAGCAATATTATGGACAATTAATTGACAATAAATATAGAAAAGCACAAATTTCGTTTTTGTCAAAGCGATCTGTCAAAGCGCAATGAAACCTATTACTTGATTCTTATGGACGCCCGGTCCCGCCAGGGATTAAAAAAAACATGCAATCGCGTATCTAAAGAAATAACAGTATAACTATGTTCATGCACAATCAGTAGCATGTTACATTATTAGTTTGGGTGTCCTCTCTCGCCAGTTAATTATTTTAAACTGTATTACAGCAGCACGATGCACAATGCAACGTAAATCGCTACCTTTGTATTCTGCTTAATGATGTTCACCTCTCTGTCCAGCAAATTAACAATAGTAATAATAATTAACTTTATTGTATATAGCGCCTTTAAAGGTGGCTCCTCAAAGCACTTTACAGAATAAAAACAATAACAGCAATACTGTTAGGCTGGGCAAATGATTTTTAATTTTTTTAAAAAAAGAAATAAAAAATGAGATATAATGATGTGTTCCAGCTTGGACATTGCACGACTTTAAAACCTATAAAAACAGATTTCGAGAGTTAATAACAACTTTTTATGCTCGAAAAACGGGTGATCTTTTGCAGCTGTTTCACTGTTTTAAACAAATAAGAAATTAGATTGCTCATAAATCTAATCACTTATTCTACATAAACACAGCGTAATTGCTCTCTGAAAATGCTCTTTTTCTTGTTCGTTTTGGAGACCTTGATCGAAACTGATTTGAGATGTCAGAAAGGATTTATTTTCTGTGTATTTCTGTGTGCGCATTTCCTACATTGCTTCGTTTTGTCGAGATTTTTAACTTTTTATTTAGGCTCAGGATTTCAACTATAAATCGTACACTAATTACTAGCAGTAAATACTAATGTTTTGCTCCCTCTTACCACAAAAATATATATGTATTGTAGCTGGAATGAACTTTTTTTCGTATGTGTCTCTACCTACTGCGACTCGAGCACAGAATGGTTAAAGATGGCAACAAGTCAGGCACCCAGAGGTGGGGGGTGCGTCTTTCCGCCTCCATAACTAAAATGCCAAATAGAAGTGGTGCAGCGCGGTTTTCATCACTTTCTGAGGGAATGCTGGCTGTGATGAATTAAACCGGTTTCACAGGTATTTTCAAAGTAGAAGGGTATAGCAAAGTCATGTACCATAAAAGTATGGTAATTAAAAACCATTAATACTTTCGCTTGGGTTTAAATAAAGTCGATGTTTTCTCTTTTGGCTAGACTTGACTATTTAGCCATGGGATATACAATAGATTGTCATTAAACATCCTTATGTTTATTAATCTTCCTTGTTATGCACAGTGGGAATGATAATGTAATGAGAATTAATTTAATCACAGAGATCTCTCTGGTCGGGGCGTTGGAGAGCCAGCTAGCAGGTGGTGACGGAGAAGAAAGTAAAGGCAGCTTTTAACTCCGCAAGTCTGAGTTTTTGTGTCCGTCATCGTTACACTATCATTCTGTCCATCGAAAACCTGTTTATATGTGACCTTTCAGAACACCTACCTGTTTTCTTCCTAGCACAATTTATGAGCACTCTGTGATATTAATATTCTTTTCCGTATGTTTTCTGTATGTTTATCAATAGTGGATACTGGCCTAATTCGGCCCTGCGCCCGTTGTTAGGTGTTTTTCTCTGCACACGGACGATGTTTCTACAGATCTCCATGTGCAGAGTTTCTGTGGGGTGTTTGTCCCATTGAGTGTACTCCTGGTCCGTGACCCGTATAGGGCAATGGGTTGGACTGGGTTAGTAATATCTTCGGTAAAGACTTTGATGGCGACAGCTCAAACATGAGAGGTTGAGCTTTATTAGCTCCACCTTGCAAAAATTCCGCATACTATTATTTTACTTGCGGTATCATGCGGTATCATGTGGTACTATATGAGAATATACAGTATTAATACCGTAACATGCGGTACACCGTATCAAGCGCACCGCAAAATAATGCGGTATCGCCTGCTTGTTTTGAATGGCTGCATCTGTACTTAGCTTCAGTCAGGTTTGGTTTGGATGAACATGAAGTAGGAGCTCTGGCACAAGCTTCAATCCCAACTCCTCCAGACTTTTCTCTCTCCTCTCCTTCTTCCCTGCTTCTCCTTCTTCCTTTTCCTGTCCCCTTAATGTGATCTTATATTATGTGTTTCTGTACTGCTCCTTGATAAAATATTAATCCACAACCTATGTACTGTATACTAAGGCAAACTTCCCAATTGTTTCTGCTCAAGGGAACCCCCAGATCTCAGCAAACATCCTCTCTGCTTTGAAGTCAGACATCTTTACTCTTCCAAGTGTCACAAACTTCTCAGTCACCTAAAGCTGAAACAAAATACATATATTTGAAAATCTGAAACTACAAATTTAAGTCCATTATCTTTTCATAGTTTTTCATAACAACTACAGGGCAATTTTACTTTGGTTTTGACTTATCCTTGTATCCATATCTTAACATTACTCTTGTTGCCATTTGGACCTTTAATTTAAGCTGGCAGCTAAAACCACAGCTAGAAATTAGAACACTATATTAAAATTTAGATCTAAGTATCAAAAATGTCTTAAATATTCTTCAGGTGTTAAAATTAGTCAATTGTGAAATAATTGGAAATCCGATGCTCTCCGTACCCAGTGCTTCCTCAGACAAGTGCCATCCAGGAGACCGTGCAGACATTCTGGCCTGCTCTGTGAGGTGACCTCCTGATGGCATTCATTTTAAATTGGCTGATTACTGGAGCCCTCCAAGTGGACCAGTAAGACTGGAGTTTCCTGCCAAACCTGGTAGGTCTGACTCCTCCATAAAGAAAAACCTACTGGATGAAGTACAGCTGTGGATGTTGGTGACTCATCCATGTCCTGCACCTGGTTTTCAGGTGGCTTCAGTCTGCCAGTCCACCTGTCTATACCCTGGGCAACTCCAGTGGGCTGTTTGCCAGGTCAGTGCGGCCTCCTTTCCTCAGCCATAGGTATCCACTCCAAAGCCATCAGAGCGACAACAAGGTAGCCCAAACTCCCTGATTTCTGTTAGCGGACTTTGGTGGACAGATTCGCTTAAGCCTGGAGCTGCACTATGCCAACCTCCTTTCTCCACCCAAAGTGCAGTGAGCTGGCCTCTGCCCAGACTGTTGCACCTTAGTATTGTTTTCTTGCTGTCTGACTGGGACTTTCCAAGTTCCCTCATCCAGTACTTAATTAATTATTACATTTTCCCCCATCACTTTCCCTCCGTTGTTGCAGAGTTTTGCACTGCTAAAAATATTTTTTGACTTTTTTAATGAAATACAAAAATCATTATTGCTGAAAATCAGTATAAGAATTGGTCTCAGTTTATATATTAAAATAAAAATCAACAGTTATCTAAAAGCAGAATTGTTCATATGTGCTAACATTTCAAGATTATACTATTGACACTGTATTTTTGCAAAAATCTCTAATGCTAGTATAGTATTATATTAGTCATCTTAAGACATTACATTGACAATATAACAAATAAAACAAGTATTAGAATAAAAGGATTACATTGTGTGATGTCTGCATCAAGCTGCATCAACAACAATAAACTCCCAGCATGCACTGCAAATCTTATTCAGCTAATTAAACACAGTCCACTTGATCAATACCATCAACTGAAATAGGATGGACGACAAATTACACCCTAAGGCATAAACTCCAGTGAGGCCAGACTGATATAGAGGTCTCAGAGAATGGAATGAAACATTTAGATGGCCTTGGGTACTTTGATTTTCAGATGTACAGTTTTAGACAACTAACACCAGGCTGGGCACAAAAAAAGAAAAGCTTTGCTTCTAAAGTGGTTATAGAATTTCTTGGTTTTCCAAACCAAAAAAAATGCCCAATTCAAATGATGAGAAGGCTTTTCTTCTTATCTAGAAATAAGAAAAAAGGAAACGTGCATATCATTATATGCTAAAGTACATTCATCGGTATACAAATTAATAAAATGAAAATCACTACAACCCATACATTGCATATTGTGAGAACAACACATTTCTTGTTTAAAGTAATAACGACTGAAATCTTTATATCTAAATATCTAAACATATTTGAATGCACAAGAAGATAAGTATTTTTTTAATTAAGTTATATCTTTATTTGCATTTTCATATATATATGCTTCTCTGCTTTTCTGGAGTTACTTTTTTACAATGCTTTTTCATAATAAAAGTCAACCACTGTGACACTGCACACACAGACAGTGCTTATGTTAAACTGAGTATTCCATTATTTTGTATCACAAGCAATGTCTCACTGCTTTTGGCCTAATGCTTGTCTCCATAAGGATCCAATGAAACAAAATAAAAAATTGAGTTATATGTTTTCAAATTGCACTTGAAATCAAATATATTATGGGGATTTCCATGTTAATAATTAGTATCCATAAAGATTCAAAAGGCTTTTTAAAGATACTAAATGTGTCACAGCACTGAAAAAAGGTCAATAATTTTCACTAATTATTTATGGAATAGGTTACCTATCCAATCTCAGCAGTGTAGACAAAATGGATGCTCATTGATTCCCTATCAAGGCATCCATCTGCTATTCCTTCAAGTGAAGAAAGAGATTGAGAAAAAAAGACTAGCTTTTCATTTCTAGAATGCTAACGTAAAAAAGAGACAAATATAAAACTCCTGATAAAGAAGGAATATTTTATGAACATACATATACAGAACATTTCAAGGAAATACAGATGCAGCCATTCAAAATGAGCGAGGTACACCACGGTACCATGCGGTGGGTGTGTCACATCATAACGCGGTATGACGCAGTGTAACGCGTCATATTGGAAAGTATCGGAATCACCTTGTAAAACCGCCAGAAGGAGCCAATAAAGCTTAAGCTCTCATGTACAGCATTTGAGCTTTTAAATTTAAACTGTGTATTACAGCATGTTAATCATCAGTTATTAAAAAGTTGGTATATTTTATGAAAGCAAGATTGCTCAGTTGGGCAAAAGTACACAACCTACCTTTATCATAAATATTTTAATTATGCAGAAATATTTTATGCATCAAAGCCTTTACCGAAGATATTACTAATAGTAGTAATAATGAATGACCTTGGACAAGCTGTAAACTCAAAGTATTACGCTGGTCCACATTATTTGTAACCATCATTTTAAATGAAAAGACTTTATTTTTTCATCGACAAAAAGTAACACCACAGCATTTTGTTGATCTAACTAACAAGGACGGGACATTAGCTAGCCAATAGGACAAAGGAATAAATTGCTTTTTGTGTTTATTTCTTTAGCACATTTATTTGAACATTTCCATCGAATGTACAAGCACTGAAAAACTGTCCAATCCCTAGTTCGTCGGGCATTTTCTTTTAGTATAACAGACATAAAAACTCCCTTGCTTTTAACAGAGCGTTTCATAATTTCTAACAATGAAAATGATTTAAACTGCGACACTTTTATCATTCAACGATCATTCAAGAATCCTCAAGAAATCAACAAAGACAACAGAAAAAGATACGTGTATAAGATACTGTCCATGGGAATCCAAGCTTTTTTATCTACGCTAAAAAGTAGTCTTTAAAATTTCTTCATCACACAGCGAAGTCAAAATTCCGGGATGTGCCTATATTAGAAAATATAGGACTTCTTCGAATGTATGTCAGGCAATCAGACTTCAGGACCAGAATTATCCGTTTTATAATGGGGAATATAGTGTAAAATCCTGGGTTCAGTAAAATGTTTCAGGCATTCATGTGAAGGACAACAGAACTTTCACTGGCTGGTTATCATTATTATCATTATTATTAATAATGATATTAATTTAAGGGTCTAAATATCTAAAAATATGTATCTATATAGCAGGTAGTATCACTGTATTCCACTTTCTTTGTAAACACGGAAAAACAGATTCACAACGCGACGCTGTGTCACTGTGTAAAAAAAAAACGTTTGAACACCCTATATTGTAATAAGCTGCTGAGCTAAGAATAGGAATGTTCCTGCTGTCAGAGGGGGTGGAAAGTGCCCGCGGTCACTTAATTAGTATTACAATTCACACTGATTCCCTTGCGAAGATATGGACATAAGAATATTCGTGCGTGGTCAAAAAATGGCATTAAGCACTTAAAATTAATATGGTCAATAATAGTAAACTGTAACATGCTGTAAAAAGATCAGCTAAACTGGGAAGAAAATGCTTTCAGAGAAAATGTTTCAGGTGTGAAGAACATAGATCCCCAATGCAATTTCAACCAAACCTGTTCCCACACACCCTGCCCCCACTGCCATTAGAATATACACAAAGCACTGAAATCTTTCGAGCTGATGATCAGGTGTTTCCTTTAACACCTTCCAGCAGCACTCCCATGCTCAGATGAGAGAGAGACACAAGACAAGCCCGCCAACCCGAGAGAGAGCGAGAGAGAAAAGAGAGAGAGTAACACCAAGGGGTGCGGAACCAGAGAACTATTTACATGGAAAACGGGCGATCTCCCAAGACTGTCCGCCCATTTCACTGTTACCTGGATACCTCTTTATTTAGAACTCACTCTACCCCCTGCCTGTCTGACTTTTTTTAATCCTTCTGTGCCCGGATTGCAGCAGGTAAGATGTTTTTCCAAGAAAAAAAGAGAAATTAAAAAAAGAGAAATTTCACCAAAACCTCTTCTCTTCTTGTGTCTAATTTTTAGTTAAGAAGGATTCAAGCAGGATTTTAGATGAAAGGCAGCGACCTAATCAAGTCCAAATCATAATTGAACCCATTCAGAGCCTACATTACATTTTAGTGTTTCATTCTGAGCAGAAGACCCTCACACCTGAAGAAGGGTTGCGTTTTCTCTCTTCTCTTTTAAGCATGTGTACAATGCTGTAATACAGTTTAAAATAATTAAAGTTTAAACAGTATCAACTAAACTCCATTAATATAAGTATCGAGTGGTATTAAATAAATACAGCTTTTTAGTATAGATTACACTTTTCTAAAATGTATTTAAAAAATAAAAACGATTACAAACTAATCTTTCCACATTTGATCCCAAAATCCCAAGAAAAATAAATCTAAACGGGGAGAAAGCTATGCTGAAAGTTTATTAAGATACTTAGAAGACAAAGATAACAATTTATGTTGCATTTGTCTGATTGTGGATCAATAAATACATTTAAATTAAACACGCGTTTGCGATTTAAATTAAAATGAGGGTAACAGGGACTCTCTCTCTCTTATTATCAACACTAGTTGAATTGTGGCTCTTCTCAGATACTGTAGTTCGGAATTCAGGTAGATTACCAGGCAAAATAAAAACAGGTTTTGATAGTTAATAACCACTTTTTATGCGTGAAACACGGGTGATTTTTTTTCCTCCTGATCAGTTTAGAAATCTATGTACGCTGTAAGGTTTTTACTTCTTAATTAAACTTTTAAAATACGCATTTTGAATAGAAGCACATATGCTGTTGTCTTCCTGGTATGTAGAACAGATCAGCAAGTCTTTTTTCCCCAATCAGAGGGGTGTCAGATGGTGTCAGCCAATCACCATTCTAAAGCCGTACTATAATCTCTGGTATAGGGACACCCCAGAATTCTGTCACATTTTCATTTTAGGAAATTATGAAACGCTCTGTGAAAAGCAAGGGAGATTGTCCGTCATAGTGGACATAAAAACAAGAGTTTGCTGCGGCGTTATTGGAAACCCAATTTTAACACAAATCGCCGGTATTATATCCTAGAAGACACAGACTGACGCCAGTGGGAGCGTAAAAGAAAATGTAGACGAACTAGGGATTAGAAAGTTTCCAAGTGCTTGTACAATCGATGGAAATGTTCAAATAAATGTGCAAAAGAAATAAAAAAATCATTTATTCCTTTATCATATTGGCTATCTAATGTCCTCTCTTTGCTAGTTACCTGTGGCTGTGTTTCTGCATTGTGTAGCAACAAGTGCCTATATTCTCAGGTGGAGGAACGTAAACAGCTTAATTTTTGTGTTAAATCATTTTTGTAAATTAAATTTCATTCTATACAGCAATCGCATATTTGGGGACCGTTTCATAAAACTTTGATGCTTAAAATGTTTAGGGAGAAATGGAAGACTGGTGTGTATGTTTTCTTTAAACTACCAAGATCAGCCATATACAGTACAGTTTACATACAGTAATATGTTTATGTTCCTAAATTAATATCGTTTATGACCTTCAGATGTGTTATGCTCCTCTTCTTTTTATGCTCAGCTACTAAAATTTCCCTTTAGTGGTAAAATTTCATATAAATATTCAATACTAAGCGGATTAAAATGTGCACAGTAAAGAGATTAAATGATTAAATCTTTTCACTACCGACCAATGCACCACGAGTGCCCGTCGGTCACTTTGGCCAGCCAATCACTTACCGTAGACTACGGTGGCTTGTGGGTAGTTGCGTGAGGTACGGGTTTGTACCGTGCATTTTGAATGGCTGCATCTGTATTCAATCATGAACACCAAGGAGCTTTTAAAATAACTGAGGGATGGTATTGTATAAAGACACAGATGAGCAGAAGGAAATATAAACTTCTAAAAAAACCTCAACATCTCTTTGAGCTTGGTAAAGTTGATCATTAAGAAGTGGATTACACCTAAAATACTGCTTAAATCAGGCTGGCTGCCCTTCAAAACAAGGAGCCAGGCTAGGAAAAAATGGTTAGAGATACAATTGTGAACTTTCTGGTTAAAAAAACTAAGCACTACATCTAACACTAGCAGGGCCTCCCTAGCTTTTTGGGGGCCCTAGGCAAGACCTTGGAAAGCACACATTTTATAAAGATGGAGTATTTTAACATTTAACACAAAAAGGAGCACTAATAACAATAAATAATTGTATAACAGGATAACAATATGACCATATAACAGGAAATAACAGGATCTTTGTTACTTCCAAATTTGAACAAATCATAACTCATAAATTACTGCATTAAAACCTTTGTAGAAATTAATTTCAGAAATACATATGAAGTAAGAACTAAAAAGGTGCTGTCCTTCGGATGAGATGTAAAACTGAGGTCCTGACTCTCTGTGGTCACTAAAAATCTCAGGGCATTTCTTGAAAAGAGTATGGGTGTAACCCCGGCGTCCTGGCCAAATTTCCTACTGGCACTTACCAATCATGGCTTCCTAATAATCCCCATCTATGAATTGGCTTCATTACTCTGTTCTCCTCCCCACTAATAGCTGAGCGTTCAGGCGCACTATGGCTGCTGTCGCATTATCCAGGTGGATGCTGCACATTGGTGGTGGTGGAGTCCCCATTACAATTCAATTCAATTCAATACAATTTATTTTTATATAGCACCTTTCACAACATAGTTGCCCCAAGGGGCTTAACAAAGCAAGTGACCATACATGTTGTGAATACAGAACAGAAAAGACCTGAAGACAATGGAGGAAAGGAACCAAAAACCTCTAGGGGTCCAAAGGCAACTGGCTGCCCAACCCCTTTGGGCATGCTAACATTATACAATTAAAATAAAGAATAAATGAATAAGGGTATTAATCCATCCATCATGTCTTCTGTATGTCAGTACTTCATGCAGATCTCTGTAGACCAGCAAAATCCCCCTAAACGATAGTATATCCACGATGTCCATCTTGGATCCATGGCAGTGAGGCAGTATTCAACTCAGATCGTGCCCAGCCCGGGCGCCATCCGGGTAAGTGGGGAGGAGAATACTTTGGATACTTTGGTCAGAATAGATGTATCTACCTGGTGGGCCAACACAGAGACACACAATGGCATGTACAGCAGCACCAGCAGCCATAGCTGCAACAGGCTATAATGTAAGGTGTGAGTAGGCTAGGCTGAAGTAAAAGGTTTTCCGTCTGGATTTTAATACTGAGATTGACTCGGCATCCCAAACAAAGGGTGGGAGACCGCTCCATAATTTAGGGGCCCTGTAACTAAAGGCTTTACCGCCAACTGTTTTTTTTATTAATGCATGAAATATGAAGAAGAGCTGCATTCTGTGATCTAAGTGGGTGACTTGGATTGTATACATTAACAACTTCCATTAGATAGACAGGTGCCTGACCTCTGAGAGCCTTATAAGTAGAAGGATTTTGAAGTCCACCCTGTACCTGATAGGAAGCCAATGAAGAGAGCTACAGTAAGTATAGGAGTTATATGGTAGTACTTTCTGCTCCTAGTAACAATTCTAGCTGCTGCATTCTGAAATCGCTGTGTAGCGGCGAGGCTTAATAATAAGGCAGAATTAAGTGTTTCTGAGCTTCCCAAATGAGGCCCCATTTCTCTGTTCATCTCTGTGGTGCAGCCACAGAGAGACCATTAGTGCAGGGTGATTTAAGGTCCTAGGACAGCTCCCAAAGGGGGATGCACTTAGCTAAGTCTGGCTATCATGATCAATGGTCATCCATTGGCGCCTATCTGTCTAGGGAGTGCCAGATGGACATCTGGACTGCATTCCTAAGTGTCAGGAGTAAGTGACTCATATCTCACCGTGATCAACCAATCAGGGACTGGTAGGGCCGAGTAACCCACGTGGGACTCTGATGCCCATGGAACTTTCAGCCAATCAGCGAGCTGAAGTTCCTCCAGGTAAAAACAGGCAACACAGAGAGCCTGAAAGATTCGGGAGATTCAGTAAGATTCTGGAGAGGATTCTGTGGACTTTTCTAAAGGGAATTCTAAAGGAGAATTCCAGGGCAGGACAGCCCAGGAGCAGAAGGCTCCCAAGGGCAGGACATTCTCGCAGCGCGCCTCCTGAC
Source organism: Atractosteus spatula (assembly GCF_055471065.1). Taxonomy (NCBI): domain Eukaryota; kingdom Metazoa; phylum Chordata; class Actinopteri; order Semionotiformes; family Lepisosteidae; genus Atractosteus; species Atractosteus spatula. The sequence continues at coordinate 31,610,225 of NC_142706.1, read as the reverse complement.
CATCCTGAGACTCAGCCCGGACAACCGCGGAACGGCCAGTGTGTCCGAGTGCCAGAACTTTCCTTTGTTCTAAGAGTCTAGAGTGGAGGTTGCCAGAGAGTAACCAGAGGATCCACCCGAGGTTAGCAACAGCAGCAGGCCTCGTGAACAGGTCGGAACTGTGGACAGCTGAATCACTATTCAGAACTAGCGCTTCATCAGGAACGAACCGGTCCTCTTCCTGACTTGCTGGGACCCACAGTCATCTTTTCTCCTGTGCACAAACTTTGCTAGTTAAAGCCAACACTAACTAGCCGGTCAGTGAGCATCAGCAGCGCACCGTCGCAAGCTGCACAGCACAGCCCGGCACGGAGCCAGAGAGCGCGGATTGGACAGCAACAGCCTGCAACTGTTTCTTTGTGCCCGCTGGAGATCTGAATCCCCAGAAATTGGATGAGTATTCAACTTCAATGCATTACAGCTCGAAAATTCAATTGTTATCCAAACCAGTTGATATCAATTTAATTCCTAAGAGTTATGTACTTGTTTTGAGTATCTAATGTAGAAGTTATAACCAAGTTCATTTACGAAACGGTCTAAATGAATGATATACTGAACGTATGTCCTCTTGATATATGTAACTCTTCGTAACTGATTGAATATATACCTTTTGTATTCTGATAACCCTCACGATAAGATCTGTTAGGTTTACATGCATATTCTATGTATTAATAAATGTATCCTCGTGTATTAGTACCTGTGTGTGTGCGTTGTTTGAGTTATGTCGCATGGTTGGATTCTAAAGCCATCAAAAGAATCAACTTTGTGATTTACTGCTACAATTAATAATTGTCTCAGTAAATGCCCAAACCCTACAGAACTGGTGCCTTCAGAGAGCCACTACATTTACATTTTGGCCGGCTATGATTACATATTTGGCGTCCCTGAACGGCTATGAAATATTACAGCTGTAAGGTGTTGAAAGAGTGATGTAAAGCGCTTTGAGTGGAGTGTCCAGAAAAGCTCTATATAATTGTAAGCAATTACTAACTATTATTATTATTTGTATAAAAAACATTCTATAAATCAATTTGCATATATCTGTTCAACCTCAGGTATGTTTTAATCAACTTGAGCTTTATAAAGCTCCTCTCAACTCCTGCTGCTGTCACTGGGAGAGTGACTACAATCTGAAGGGCTACAGGTTGGGTTTACAATACCTTTACAATACCTCCCTTTCATGAAATGAAAAAATAGGAGAAACCACGAGGAAAAATACAATACATTTTAATGTCGAATAAGTATAATTTGTAAACAGTCTTCTGAACTGTACATTTGCTTACACACTGTTGTTTATCCGGGCATCACCAATGTTTAGCCAGGCGACCCACATGTCATGTGTACAATTGTGGAAAATGTGAATCAGTTCACTTCTAGTAAAAACACCTCAAGTAGTCTATGTCTCTAGCATGAAAATGTGACATCTCTACCGTTCACTAATTATGTGGATCTGACAGACTCAAAACCAAATGAAATACAAATTATTAGATTATTATGCATATTGTACATTATTACAGTGACTTGACTTTGGCAAACCTCTGTTTTGAGATCACTTATCCCACTGTTCTTTTCTGTTCTTAAGAAACATTATGTACTTGATTATGATTGGTCATTTTTTGACAGGGCTTCCATTAAGATGATCCACAGCAGAAACAGAAAGAGCTGCGATATAGAACTATATAGAATTCTTCGCTCACATTTGAACGTTCCAATTAAAAATGTATTGTGTTGCAAATTGAGTGGGCCACCTGGTGGCCTCAGGGCCCTAGGCAGTTGCCTGGTTTGCCTATGCCTAAGGACGGCCCTGCACACAAGCCCGGCATAGTAGTTCCTACATGTGAAAATCAACATTATACATACTGTCAAGCACTGTGGTGGCACCATGTTACAATTCTGCTTTTAAACAGCAGGGGCTGGGAAGTTTGTCAAAACTGATAGGAACATATAGGAAGCAAAATACAAGCTTTCAGCAGGACAATAACCCAAAATTCAAGGCAAAAATACACTGGCTTGGTTTAAGAATAAGAAAGTCAGTGTCCTCGAGCTCTCAGTCAAAGACCAGACTTGAATCCTATTGAGAACCTATATAAAGACTTGACATCGGATGTCTATAAGTGATACACAAGAAATCTGATAGACCTTGAAAAAATCTGCTAAGACAAATGGACAAAAATTGCACCAAGCCAGTAGAGACTCACTCCAAAAGTTATTATTTTACCCTTAGAAGTCTTGTTTTAGTATTCAGGTGGATAATAAAAGTTTAAAGAAGACAAATAAAAAATAGCAGCATAATAATGTTATTCAGGCATTTCTCATTCAGAGCTGATTGGGGGTCAGAGTTTTCATCATTTTGTTATTTTGCAAGGAAGTATTTTGAAAATTAATTAACTAACTTAGTAGTCTACAGGTTTTACTGAAAATAAAGGTAGTCACCTTGTTATTATTTTAATCATGTCTCAAGCAGACAGAAGGTGATCCACTTCTTTCCTTTTTCGGCTGCACATCCAAAGAGCTGATCATGTTGTTCTGAAATAAAATATTTTTAATAGCCTCTTGCAATTGATCCACTCTTGATGTGGCAATATCATCATCAATCTGACTGTTTGAATCTTGTTAGAAGCACCTTTTGAGCTTTAACAAATGGTTAAGTGTTGGGGCTGCTTGTTAATAATGACTTGTCATTTATTACTGTACATGTAATGTTTTATTAAAGGCAGAACT